>NC_050573.1:558007034-558205773 GCF_011100635.1 Trichosurus vulpecula | reverse complement strand
CCTGCTACCTGCTAAACCAACAATCCAAATCCCTCTCCATCTTCAGTTACTGTGATTTCCTTTTCCCCTCGTGAACCTGCATCTGAGAGACAGAAAGAACCTCTTAGTGTCACTTCATCTTTATTATATTGTCCTGTCATTTTATTGTAGAAGTCTCATCAGCCAACAAAAAACACTATTCATAGCTGAAATCAACAGCAAATTAAAGAAAATGAAAGCAAATCAAAGCTCAAGAGTTGCTGATGGAGGTTTTTCTCTAGCTGTAAGGGCTGGTCTATCTCATATGGGCTGTGTATGAGAACAGTAAGATAACTGCAAAACAAGAGGTGAATAACCGTTGGTTGACTTTATCCGCTTTTGAAAGATCTTTATAGAAAGGCACCCATGGGAGTTTAATATCGCAGGTATCTTTAATACAGTTGAAACATCGCAGTTTCTCATGCTACAGGGAAATGCAAACCTAATACATTCCTCTCCTACACTTCCTTTGAGGTCTGAGAAAAGCATTTGTGAGATTATTCTCTTTCAAAAAAGAGTGTTATTCGAGTGATTTCAAAGTCTTTTTTTTAAAAAGCAAAAAATAATCAAAAATGTTTATTCAATACATCCTGTGTTAAACAGATTTTTTTTAAGCAACCAGGGGAAAATGAAGGAGATTAAGGAAGGCATGAGGACCACAATTTGGAGTTGATGAGACAATGATAATGCATGGTAGGAGAAGGGAAACTTCTCAACTATTTAATGTTTATTTCTATAGTCTCTACAAAGGAGGATGATCTTTGGACTAAAAAGGATAGGACGAAAACTACAAGGGAGCTGAAACCCAAGAAAAGTAAGAAGATAATAGAGATGCTTTTGATGAGTTATTAACTGCATCCCAGGGTACTGACAGAAGTGGAGGATATGTTTACAGAAACACTGTCAGTGATCTTTGAAGACTATAGAGAATGCAAGAGAGGCAACAGGATTGGAGAAAGGCAAATGCTCCATCAAAAAGGGAAGAGAGTAGAGTCTGCTAGCCAAAGACAGGGGAGCTTTCATTTCAAGCAAGATTATGGAATATGTTGTTTAAAGGGATTGTTAATGAACTTCAAGAAAAAGAAGCAGTCATCACAAAGAGCCAGTACATCTTCATCAAGAACAAGTCGTACCAGACAAGCTTCATTTCCTCTTTTGACAGGATAAGTAGGCTGGTAGATAAGGAGAGTGTTGCATATGCAATTTACAAGCCATGTTTGACCACTCTGATCTGGTTGAACCCCAAAACTTTTTTAAAGTGTTTATTGATATCTTGTTTTTACATCACCACACCTCCCACTATATCCTTTTCCCCTCCCCTCCTGAAAGGTCATCCCTTATAATGAAGAATAAAAAGGTAGGGGGAAAAGTTCAATTAAACACATTGAAAAAGTTTGATATTATATGCCTACAGTAATATTAATAATAATTTGTCCCCGTCTCTACGAAAAATCAGGAAGAGGTACCGTCTCATATCTCTTCTTTGGAGCCGAGTTCAGTCATTATCATTTCACAGAATTCAACATGATTATTTTACTGCTTTCTTTCCATTTATATCGTCGTATCAATCAACATATATTTTTGAGGTACCTTCTAGGTGCCAGTCATTATGCTAGATTCTAGGAATACAAGTACAAAGAAATAAACTATCCCTACAAGTAACTTACATTCTATTAGGGGAGGGAAGCACATTTTACAATAAATGCATAAATATATTTCTAAGTATAAGTATATGCTTATATGTTTATGTTTGTGTGTTTCTATTATTTGTGTTTATACATAAGTATATGTAGCATAAATGTGAAGTTAACAACTATTATTGTAGATAGCGTGTATACTGTTTTTCTGATTCTGTTTACTTCACTTTTCGTCAGTTCATATAATCTCGTGCTTCTTTATATCCATCATTTCTTATAGCACAATACTATTACATTACATCCATGTATAACAATTTGTGTCACCATTCCCTAATGGATGGTCACCTCATTTGTTCCCAATTCTTTGATATCACACAAAAAGTTCTGTTCTATGTATTTTAGTGTCTAGGGAGCCTTTCTTTTTGTCACTGACCTCCATCAAGTATATTCCTAGAAATGGAATTTCTGTGTCAAAGAGTCTGCACGTTTCAATTATTTTATCCACATAATTTCAGATTACTTTTCAGAGTGGATGGATGGATTCAAAGCCCCACCAACAATGCCTTAATGTGCCCATCTTTTTACAACCACTCTAATACTGTTGCCGTATTTTGCCATTTTTGCAGGTTTACTAAGTTCATGACAAAAGCTCGAAGTTGTTCTGATTTGTAGTTCTCTTATTATTAGAGATTTAAAGCACTCTCTCATATCAATCCCTTAATTTTTGAGATCAGGATACTGAGGCCTAAAGAGGTTGTGACTTACCCAGATAATAAATGCTAAAGCTGGGATTCAAACTCCGATCTAATGACACCAAAGCCAGGGTACTTCCTATTGCAGCCCTCTGCTTCCCCAGAGTTTTCCTTATTTAAGCATAAGTATGAACAGAGAGGGGACAGCTACTCGTCAGACTGGATAGAGTGCTGGGCCTGGAGTAAGGGAGATTCATGTTCCTGAGTTCATACATGGCCTCAGACACTTACTAGCTGTGTGATCCTGGGCAAGTCATTTAATCCTATTTGCCTCAGTTCTTCCTCTGTAAAACGAGCTGGAGAAGGAAATGGCAAATTGCTCCAGTATCTTTTCCAAGAAAACCCCAAACTCAGAGTCTGACGCAACTGAAACGAATGAACAAGCAGCAGCAACACGAGCAGGGAGAAGCCATCATCTCCTGCCCTAAGCTCTGCCTTCAGTCATCCATGTTTATATTTTTTCCTCCCCAAACTGTCAACAAGATTAAATAAAGTAGAGACGGCTTCCTGCCATCTCCTAAATACAAACCTGAGATCTATACTCCTTTCCTCAGATCCAGTGAAGGTAGACATCCATGTAAACACATGGACATGTAAATATGAAATCATACCTATTAGAAAAAGATTCGACCAAAACTATCTCCTTCACACAGAGATGAGCACATAGTCTGCTGTCCCTGCTAAACTTTACATCTTATTAATGAACTTTTATCTTCATGTATTGTTTTCTTACTTATCGTACTTAATATAAGCAGTAGTATTCATTAGGAATTCCCATGTTGCTCACACAAGTGCCAAGGAGGAAGGCAATCAGAAAGAAATTAGAACGTAGCCTCTCCAAACCCCTCAGGATGGGCCTTGTCCCAGACTTTCTTTTTCCTATGTCTGGGATTTGTTGTCCCAAAACTATGAAAGTATAGGAAGTTTGGGTCAATGGGATTTTTAGTGGAGGATTAAGGACATAAGCAAACTATGCAGATGTGGATAAATAAATCTAGATTACTTTAAATACATATGCACACATATACACGCACATATGTGTGTGTACGTACATATATGTCTTATATGTCTACATGCTGTTTTTCCCAGTAAGCTCCTTCACAGCAAGGACTATTTAATTTTTATTTTTGCATTCTCAGTGCCCAGCACATAGATTGACTGTTGTTATCCATTAACAAAACGTAAGATGAATTAGGTTGGCTAGGTGAAAAGTTCTTTAAATATTATTTGTTGAGCCAAATCTGGTCAAAATGAAATTGAATTGGAATACATGTTAAGTCCTATATTTGGGTTGCAAAAAAAAAATCAGTGTCACAAACAGAAGTTGGGAGAGTCGTAGCAAGATTGCAATTTGCTTGAAAAAAATCTGGCAGATCTAAATGACCCAACAGTCAATAGGGTGATATGAGACCAAAAACTGAATATGATGTTGCCTTCATTAAGATTCTATTCAATTCAGTTCAACCAGCATTACAGAAAGTATAGAGTCCAGGACCCTGAAGGTAATACTTCTCTACTATGACCATAGCTGTAATGTTGTGTTTAATTCTTGGTACTACATGTTAGAAAGACTGGAAATGTCTAGAATAAGATGAAGGGTCTCCAAATCATGCCATTTAAGGAGCTCTTGAGGGAACTATCTATAGAAAAGAAGATTTGGGGGAGTCCATGGCAGCTGTCTTTAGGTATGCGGAGGGCTGTGTCACCCTAAGTACTCCAATAGATCTGTGATCCCATCAATTTGGAGGTTTTCACCAATGGTTCAAATCACTCCAGGCCTTCCCATCCTGAGCAACTCTCGTCCCTGACTGTATTGGTAATTAAGATGGGCTAGCCAAATTGCTGCAACACTGACCTCCCATTAATTCACTGTAGAGGTTCACCCAAGGTGTTCTGAGATCTTCTTTCCTTTTTCCTTACAACCAGAGGATACTGGTGAAATTCGTTTCAATTTTAAAAGCATTTATTAAGCTCTTACTGGATTCAGGGCACAGTACAAGGCTGGTGGGGATGCAAACACGAAAAGCAGGCCCACCTCCAGGATCTTGCTCTGGTACTGGGGATTCAACTTGTCTGGCCTGGCCCCAGAGGGCAAGATTAGGAAGTGTGACTAGCTGAGAGTTTCAGAGTGGTCAGTTTTGCTCCCCATAAAGAAAAACTTCCTAATAATTAGCACTATGGTCCCAATAGTAGAATTGGCTGTCTCAGGATATGGCCTCTAACATTTGAGGTCTAAAAAAAGAAAAAAATGGGGCAGCTAGGTGGTGCAGTGAGTAGCGCACCAGCCCTGGAGTCAGGAGGACCTGAGTTCAAATCCAGCCTCAGACACTTGACACACTTACTAGCTGTGTGTGATCTTGGGCAAGTCACTTAGCCCCAATTGCCCTGTCTTCTTCCCTCCAAAAAAAAAAAAAAAGATGGTTGGTCTTAAAAGATGCCTGACCTCTTGTTGGTGACATGGCAATTCAGTCAACTGTGGGGTTGAATTAAATAAAACCAGTTATATCTTCCAGCTCTGAGATTCAGTGATTCTGTGTATTGAGTTCTAGGGGGATTGGAAAAGAATTGTTATCCCTGAGGGGTTCGTAATCCTATCAAGTAATATTTTAAGCAAAAAGAGGAAGGAAGAGAAGAACTATGGTCATGTGAAAGCAAATATCTTAGAGACAAAAACAAATTACACTTATGAATATTTATTTATAGGTCAAATTATTTCTACATGACATCCTTTGAAATCAGGATGAGTTATGATGCTTGTGTGATGGTAGACAAAATACTCCAGTCTGTAATCTATTCTATTTATGTTTATAGTTATAACCTTTATGGTTAGATGCTGTAATTATAAGTTATAGTCTATATACCGAATGCTGTAGGTTAGAGTTTGAGTGGAAATTCTTACCAGGAAAATAAAAAGTGTCTCAAAAGGCTTAGTGTAGTTTTGAGCTTTCATAACTTCAGAAGTATAAATGCTACAAACTTATAAAAGCAACATTTGGAATGTTAATTATCTGAGTTTTTAAAATATTTGTTTAGTATTAAAATTCAACATATCATCATATGCTGTATATAGCAGTCTAGACAATTTTTGAACTTTGTAAAAATTTTCTCAGCTGATACTTGGTGACCGACGATTGCATTTGTCATCCTAGCCTTAAGATCATCCACAGCATGGGCTTTTGATACATCTTAAGATAGTTTTAGGAGCCAGATCAAGTGACTGAGGTAGCCAAATAAGAGGGCTTCCTCTACTGATCCACTGATCTGAGAAAGTGTCATCTAGAAGCTTGTCAAAAATGGAAATTAAAAATTTTATTCAAAATTCATAAAATTAAATAAGTATAAAATAAGTTTAAATGATCAAATGTTTAAATGGTGTTTTCGTAACTTAGTGACATGTATACTTCTGAAGTTATTAAAGTTTAAAACTATACTAAAACTTTGGGACAGCCTTCCAAGTTATGGGAAGAATCTGGAGGTCAGAGAAATGATTACTAAAGCTGGAGCGAACTTTGTAAGCAGCATAATTAGTAACGTTAGTGGTCTGAGCATTGGCCCTGGAGATAAGGGACCCAGATTTGAGTCCTGGCTCAAGTGATTTCACCTCAATTTCCTTATCTTCGGAATAGGGATAATAATATTCAAAATATCTGTTTTACATAGCTGATGAAATGATCAAAATTAGAATATGAATATCAAGCCAAAGCACTTTATAAATAGGAATGATTATTCAACCAATCAGCAACCATTGGCTAAGCACCTACTATTCCTCCTAGCTCAAAGACTATCTTTGTAAAGCTTCTTAATTACTATGGCTGGGCTGCGTGAGGCACATTCTTGCCTAATAGCAAAAGTAAAATCATCTCCACATTTGTTTCTCTCTCCTAGCATCCATCCTCTTTTCTTCTTCCAGTAGGATATAAGCTCTGTGAGGACAGAGATCTTTTCTCACTCTCTTTTTTTTTTGTCTTTACCTATTACAATTTCTTGCATACATTAGACATATAATGAATGCTTGTTGAGTTAAATCATCGTCAAGAGCACTGGTTGACATAAGCAAATGGTATCTCACTGCGGGCACTGCCCTTCAGCTCTAGGCCCTGTTAAGCCCCATTAGAGAAAGATGATTCAGTCGATCAGTTCAGAGCAGACACTCTTCTCCAGGAAACCATATTTGGAGGTGACTCCTTCCATCGGTCTTTTCTAGCTCAATACTTTTCTCTCTTTACTCAGTCAGAGGGTGTAACAAGTCACTAAACCTCCCTGACCTAGCTTCCATGGCTGTCAGTCTCTGCGATCATTAGCACCAGGTGATGATTTAAAGCTGAAGTTCTCGAATGAAAGGTCCCTTTGCAAACATAAGCACAACCAGATGTTGTCAGAATTCAGTTAAACTGGACCAATTGAGGAGTCTTGAGAAGAGCCATCTAATTTCCTAGTTTGAATGAGGCCTAGAGAAACCATTGGCTATAAGAGACTCTTATCAGATGATAACAATCACTCATGTTTTCATCGCGCTTTAAGGTCTACAAATCATTTCCCTCAGAACAGTTTTGTGAACTCCATTTTACAGATGTGGAAACTCAAGGCCCAGTTCTCACAGAAGACAAATGCCTCAGTCGGGGTCATACAGATAATAATAAGACTAGGACTCAAATTCCAGTCTTCTGAGTTACAGAGTTCTTTCCATTGCGTCATATGACCTCAAGAATGTTCTGCATTACTGGATTGACTTGGGATGCCCTCCGTTATCTGGTCTCTTGAAGTTAGACTAAAAGTTAGGGTCCTTATAATCAAAACAGTAATTTCTTTTGCCTTGTGCAAGATCTAAAAAAGTGAACAGGAAATTATTTGTGCTAATTTGGATCCATTTCATTAACTGTAATTTCAACCAATATTTATTAACTACTATTTACAAGGCACTCTGCCAGGCCTAGGGATATTTCAGCAAAAAACAAAAGAGATACTGCCTTTCTCAAGAAAAGAAGGAAGAGGAGGAGAAGAGAAGGAGAGGAAGAGAAGAAGGAGAAGGAGAAGGAGAAGGAGAAGGAGAAGGAGAAGGAGAGAAGAAGAAGAAGAAGAAGAAGAAGAAGAAGAAGAAGAAGAAGAAGAAGAAGAAGAAGAAGAAGAAGAAGAAGAAGAAGAAGAAGAAGAAGAAGAAGGAGAAGAAGAAGAAGAAGAAGTAGTTTTTCAAAGAATGCTGAAGAAAACAGGAGAGGATGGGATGAAGGGTATGAGCAGAAGAGCTGGCCTTGGTGAGGGGGAGGATCACTTCTTTATCAGACATTTGAGGAAAGGAGGAAAGGATTGGGAGAGGGATTGTGACAAGAGGAAGAAAGGAGAAGAGAGAGTTCTTAGCAAATAAATACAATTAAACTTTAGACTCCACTACTATCAGAATTTATTATAATTAGACAGGGACTGGGTTAAAGTTTGTACTTGCATGGTCTAGAAGGGAAGAAATATTTTCTAAGCACACAAAAATGTAATGTTTGACTTCTTTAAATTTTTCCTTACTTTGAAATACCCCATTTACAAATACTTGATATACTGACTATAAAGTATTCTTATCTTCCTGTATCAGCTGTTTCTTTGAGGAATGCTACTAAAAAAACACTTTATTTGTCTAATTGGGGTCGTTGGACTTGAAAATAATAAAATTCTATTTTTTTAAGTTGTTTATTTTGGCCTTTGGGCCATTTCAAACTGACCTTGCCAAAATTAATCTAAATTAGTGATGTCTTTCTATATAGTTCATGAGATCAGTTCATATTCTCCACTTTGAGGACAGAAGCAACAGTATTTTGTGAACTTGGATGTAACCTAACTGCCTAAGAAAGAATGATAATGTTTCATTTAATTTCGGATGTAGAAAGGACCTTAAAGGTCATTTCATTCAGCCTCTGAACGATGAAGAAATCTCCATCAATGTCCCCGACAAATGTTCTTCCTCCCAGTGTTCAGGTATTTCCAGTGATAGGGAATTCACCCTCTCCCAAAGTAGCCTATTTGCTTTTTCAAATCTACCCCCAGTACATGGAGGGAGAAGGGAAAAGGGCAGGGTGTGTGAGCACCAAGCGAGAAGCAAGGCGTGTATTTAAAAAAATGAAAACAATTCAGACTTTGAGTAGTCATTCTATTGCCGGGGATGAGCAATCCTAGTCATCGAGGTGGTCCAAAAATCTTTGATATTTGACTTTGGATTGTATTTTTATACTTGAATTTAAATGTGTATTTCAGTTTTCTCGGAATTCACTTCAAAGTAAATAATAAAGCCATACTGTGAAGCCTGGAATTGTAAAGCATTCCAGTTTCACCATCCCTTGACCCTCATTATGTAACCCACTCAATGCTGGAAGTCTTTCTTTTACGCTGATCCAGGTCTGTGCCTTTTCTCAAACCTTACTTGACAGCTAATGATTAAGTAGTTTGGGTTTAAAAGGGCTTTTTTGCATCGTAGATGGAGTTAGAAGCCAGCAAAGTGTGTAAAGTAGGATAGGAACTAAATGATATTGAACTTGAAAGCAAAATTTGTAGGAAGCTACTAGAGGCAATCCTCCTGCAGTTAATCAATTAACTATATAAAAGTAACAATTGAACTATAACCCATAGAATAATAATTCCTTTACAATACTATTGTGCGATTTACAAAGACTTTCTGTACAAGCGCCCTATAGGATAGTTAATACAAGTATTATTTCTATTTAATAGATGGGGAAATTGAGGCACAGAGGTTCTTTGTTTGTTTGTTTTTGTTTTTTTAATGAGTTGCCCAAGGTCTCAGAGCTAGTTAAGGGCAAAAGTAGTACTTGGCCTGGAGTTTTCTGACTTTAAGTCAGGTGTTTTGTGCTTTTCTCTGTTTTTTTTCCTCCACAATACCATGCAATGAGATTATTATTAGGCCAAAGCAGAGAACTTTATTATTTACAAATATATGCTTTCCCTTGCAGGATCTCAGTGGGACAGTGTGCTGCCATGTGATCAGACAACCTTCAATCCGTTAGAAACTTTTGATCCAGAAATGACTGTACAGGTAAGTCTCCCTCCATTTAGTTTTTGTCATAAACTACAGAAGCATGTCAACTTTCCTGGGGTTAACTGCTACCCATTCCTAGGAAAAAAACATCCCCTGACATCTGGGGTGTTCGATGTGGCAGATTCATTGACCAGTAGGACTTCTGGTGGGAGGATTTCCTTTCTAGATAATTACAGATCTTAATGAAGGGACCAGATGTGGAATTTCCTTCAATTCGGGTTCTGGGTTAGGAAAATACCTTTGAACCAGATTCTAAAACATGTGTATCAGGGGTAACTTGACAGAAGGCATCATGGTGTACTTGAAAGTGTCTTGGACTGGGAATAAAGCTCTGGGTTTGAGTTATGGCTCATGCATGTGACTAGACAGATTATCTGACCTCTCTAAATCTGTTTCCTCACTAGTGAAAATACCTGGACTGCTTACTGCATAAGATTGTTGTGAAGCAGACGCTTTATAACCCAGTGATATCTCCCTCTTTTGACTGTGAGCGCCTTGAGAGCAGGGACAAGCATTTGTGCTTCTTTGTTTACCCAGGGCTTAGCACAGCACCTGGCTCGTAGTAGGTACTTAATAAATGCTTGTTGACTGTCTGACTACGAAAACACTTACTTTTATTATTAGCTTTGCTCCCTCTTTACACATAGCATATTTCAGCAGTTTCAACCCACCACTGTACCGTGTAGATACCTTCTTGGAAGTCCAGCAAGCTGGAAGCTCTTGTCCCTATCGGTCGCAGTGAAAAAACCACCAAAACCAGCTTGGATCCAGACATGTAATTTCTACTGTTGCCTGGAATGAGCGGCCCACTCCAACTAGCACTGCGATGACCAAAGGTTAATAAAACGGGTCGTTCTGGAATCCAAGCCTAATTAGCAGATGAACAAGCTCGCATGAGATCATCATGGCTGAATCTGTTATACAAGTTGTCAGATGCATAAAAAGATCTTTTCAGGCTCTAAATCCTACAGATATATGATCTAGATAACTGCCGCTCAGCCCATTCTTGTATCACTGGCAAAGAGGGAAAGGGTACCTAAGAAGGAATCACTGGATAGCATTCCTTTTTATACATTTAAAGTAGTGGTGTGTTTTATTTTGAACAACAAAATTGATTCTACTTACATCTGAAACTAATTACATTAAAAATGAACTTCAACATCCTACTGGCTACTACTACTAGCTGGTTTGAGGTTTGCAAAGCACTTTACAAATATTTACAGTTTCATCCTCTCAACAACCTTGGGAGGTAGGTGCTACATTATTATATTATTATTGTAAGTGACTATGTCACCCTCCTACTCAATGAACTCCGGTGCCTCTAGGATTAAATACGAAATCATCTGCTTGGTATTCAGAAGCCTTTGTAACCTAGCCCCCTCCTGCATCCCCAGTCCTCTTATACCTTATTCCCTGATTCTTACTCTTCCATCCAGGGACCGTGCACTCCTGGCCATTCCATCTCTGAGCTCTAGGGATTTTTTTCTGGCTGTCTCCCATGCCTGGAATGTTCTCCTTCCTCATCTCCTCTACTGGCTTCCCTGGCTTCCTTTAAGTCCCAATTAAAATCCTGTCTTCTACAGGAAACTTTTTTTTTTCCTAACCCCTCTTAATCCTAGTGTCTTCCCTCTGTTAATCATTTCCTATTTATTCTATATATATAGCTTGTCCATACATATTTATTTGTTGTCTCTCCCATTAGATTGTGAGTTCCTGGAGGGCAGGGACTGTGTTTTGCCTCTTTTTGTATATCCAGAACTCATCACGGTGCCTAGCATGTAGAAGGCATTTAATAAATGTTTGCTGATTGGTCCTTATAGAGCACTGGGCAGACCTGAGTTCAAATGTGGCAGCAGACACTTATAGCTCTGTGACCCTGGGCAAGTCATTTCACCCTGTTTGCCTTAGTTTCCTCATTTGTAAAATGAGCTTGAGAAGGAAATGACGAACCACTCCAGTATCTTTGCCAAGAAAACCCCAAACAGGATCACAAAGAATTGGACTGAAACAACTGGAAAACAACCATAAACCCTCACTTCACAAATGAGGAAACTGAAGTTAAAGTGGCTTACTCTGGGTCACTGAGCTAGTAAGGCCAGAGGCTGAATTTGAACTCAGGCCTTCCTGACTCCAGATCCAGCATTCTATTCACTCTACACCAGCCACTGCCTCATGCCACCTTCCTGTTTCTATCACTTTCTCCCTTTGTCATCTTTTGATCATTTTGGCTCTCTACATATCTCTATACTGCATATATTTCCTTCTAAAAGATGGTCAGTATCTGCATTTTGCATGCTGCTTTTTCATGCCTTTAATGTAATTGTGTTCTTCATATCTGTCCTTCTAAAGTTTTATTATGTATTCCACTCTACTGACATGACACATTTAGTTCAGCTATCCCCCAACTGCTGGATATTTAGGTTGTTTCCAGATTTTCACCATTACAAATTATACTGCTATAAATACCTTTGTAAAAGTAGTTCCTTTTTTCCTTTTTTAATCACTGCTAGGGTATATTCCCAGTGATGGTATTAGTCAGTCAAAGCATGTGACATAACTCCTGTAAGTATTCGGCCAGCCTGCTCTCTGAAAAGATTCCCGATTTGCAATGTATAAACATGCCTGTTTGTCCCCTGAAAGCTCCCAGAATTGACTTTTGTCATTCTTACCAGTTTTGTGGCAAAATAATAGCTTTGAGGGGGGAAGGCAGGGCAATTGGGGTTAAATGACTTGCCCAAGGTCACACAGCCAGTAAGTGTGTCAAGTGTCTGAAGCCAGATTTGAACTCAAGCCCTCCTGACTGCAGGGCCGGTGCTCTACTCACTATACCACCTAGCGGCCCCAGAATTATTTCTATTTTCATTTTTTCTTTTAAAATTATTGGTAAATTATTTATTTTCTTGTAAATTTTCTATACACATCCTTTAACCATTTAACTAACCCTTGGAGACATGATATTGCTGTTGAATAGTTAGATGCATTCTCTGTTATTTTTAGTTAGCAGGCTTTATCTCATATCATTGTTGCAAATATTTTTGTTATTTTTCATTGCAGTTATGCTGTTTTTGTCAAATTTTTTATTTCTGTGTAATCAAGTGCCTCTATATTTTCCTCAAAACTTTCTTTTCTGTCTGTTCAACAGAGAAAAAATCATCTTCCTTTTCCAAGTGGGATAAATATTTATTGCTACAGTACTTTCTTCTAGCATTTTTATGTTTATCTCTTTGATCTAGCCCAAGTTTATTATGCAATATAGTATGGGATGAATATCTGAATTTGTTTTTACCATCTTACTATACAATTTCCAACATTTGTTAAATAATTAATCTTGGCTCCAGTATTTATTTTTCCTTATATTTATTTTAAAATATACTTGATTCTGTAAAAGAGATCTTTATTCTGTTCTGTTGATCTTTTTTTTAACTCAGAAACAAATTATTTCAATGGTAATTACTGTACTAAAATCTAGTCATCTATTTTCATCCATTTTTATTACAGCAGCTCGTTGATATTCTTGCCCATTTGTTTTTTCATATCAGTGTTTAATTTAGAGTTTTATCTTGTCCTATAAACCTATTCTCATTTTAATTGCATTTTCTACACATTAATTCGGGAAGCATTGACATTTTTACTAGGTTGATCTGACCCACCCATGAACACTGGCTATTCTTCCTTTATTTCTGCATAAAAGTTATGAAGTTCATGTGTACCTAGGTAAATTAATACAAAATATATAATTTTTTACAAATAGATTTTTAATCTAATTTTTCTTGATCTTAATCAGTGATATACGAGAATACAAAAAAAAATATTTGTAGGTTTAACTTGTATCCTGAAGCCTTGGTGAACTTATTTATTATTTCAAGTTTTTGCTGAGCCTTCCTGAGCTCAATAAAACTCGTCTTTGGGTGACAAGTATACAGTCTATTACTAACTCTGTACGCAAAACTTTTTCTACCTGGTAGGACCTACCAGACTTTGTATTTGTCTTCCAGACCTTGCAAAAGCCAAGGGTACCTCCATTCATTGCTCTCCAAGGTCCCATCCAACCATGACACAGTCTCCAGAGGACTTTAGTGGAGATAAAATATGTTGGAAGAGACTTATCACTAGATGTCTGGGCAGCCACAGCAATTCACAAGGACCATATATGCTAAAGCGTATCAGGGAAAGAATGCCTGCCCCCGTGGATGAAATAAGATACTTGACACATTGAAGTAGGTAATAGTTTGTTGAGTTCCCCATATTTTTTGGTATACAGTCATGTCAAGTTCATTCCAATCTAGATTAAAAAGAATTTTAAGTGCCAACTATGTGGAGGGCACTGTGCTAGGCAGATACTGGAGTACAGCAAGAACAAATAATTATATTGCATTTCTCTTTTTTCCCCCTTAGGGACCTAGGGTGAAAACCTAACCCTAGTGATTCAGATATTTCTTTTTTTATTTATATAATTCATTTTGTCTTTAGCCCTTAAACAATAACAAATCAAATTAGCACACACTTTTGACTAATTACAATTTTAAAGGAAATATCTGAGGGTCAGCTTTGATAGGCAAAAAATAATGGTACCTCTGATTCTCAGAAAGGACGACAGTTGTAATATTGGAATTTGTCATCAGTGACAGCTGTGCAGGAGGATCTGCGAGCAGAATTGACTTTGCTAGCTTTCCTTTGTGATAAGAAGGCTGAATTGGCATTATCAGAATAATGGGCATTTTTTTTCTTAAAGCCAACATAATGCTGTCACAAGGGAAAACTAATAAAGGACAGATAGGCTAGTATAGTGATTGGTCTGAAATAATCTCAGCTAAGTCATATGATTGTTATTATGGTTAGCAGAGCTTTAAAAGAAGTTGTAATGATGTGTTGGCATTTTATTGACTTGTTGCAAAGACTAGAAACTCAGAAGCTGTGAATGAACAGGATGAGCTAAAAGGGATATCAGACAAACATTGAAGTTAATTCAGACTTGCTCGTTTAGAATTTTTGACAAATCAAACAGGAAGATGGTGACTGAAAGTTACTCTCATATTGTGTTTGAAGAAGAGGTTTACCAAACAAATGGGTAATGCAAACAAAATTTCAGAATAATGAGCATAAACTTTAAGTACTAAGAGCATGAAGGATGGCTACATGGCACAAGAGGTGTCAGCTGATAGGATCCTTGACCAGTACTGACAGGAGTCTCAGAAACCGTCTAGTTCAACTACCTCCCGTTTTACAGATGACGACACTGAAGCTTAAGAAGTGACTTTCCCAAGGCCAGTCAAGTAGTAAATGCCAAAGGAAGGACTTGAACCCTGTTTCTCTAACTATAGTCAGTGTTTTCCTACCCCTCTCAATGAAGTCCAAGTTCATGTAACTATATTCTCATCTTGGCCACACCTCCCTACCTTTTCCATGAGGATATCATAAGAGACTTTTTCAAATACCTTGATGAAATCTAGCTATCCCACCTTTATGGCATCTCCCTGACCTACCTGTCTGGTAACTCTGTCAAAAAGGGAAATGAAGTTGAACTGTCACGACCCATTCTTGATGAACCCATGCTGACTCCTAGCTATCACCCCTTCCCTTTACAAATGCTCACAAGATCAAATTCTAGAAATTTTCAATATTATGTCTCTACAGTTTTCAGAATTTATTTTTTCCTTTTTGAAAATCAGAATTACATTTGCCTATCTCTAGTCCTCTGGTAATCTTCCCATTCTCCATTATTTTCAAAGGATCACCTACAACAGATTAACAATGGTGTAAAGTTAAACCATTTATTTCAGAAACAGGGAAGTATTTCAGCTAGGCCTGATGATTTGAATTCATTGAACACAAAGTAGTGCTCTCGTATCATCTCACTTACATTAGGTTTCACCTCCCTCCTATTTTTGTTCTGTGCTTCCCAGCACAATATAGTTTTCCTTATTTGATCTTCCTGCTATCTTTGGCATTCCTTGTTAAGCCAGGTTCATTCTATGCTCTAGTGTTGACACTAACCTTCTAGGACTCTGCCACTCTTGGATATTCCTCTTCAAATACCTGCCTTGACTTCTGTTGTCTATACTTGAAGTGGATGGGGATTGGATCAGTGATTCTACTGGTATGGGCAACTGCCAAGTAAAGAACTCCCTCTACCGATGCTCCATTTGGAACCCTTTTCTGCAATTTCTAGTCTGAGAGAGTTGCTTACAGCACTGAGAACTTATTCAGACATTCCCAAAATGGGTGATACCACCCCCTGGGGGGCACTGGAACAATCCATGAGGGGCAATAGTAGCCTCTGGTGCAATTAGGGGTCATTGAATAAAAATAAGGGGGCTGGTGGAAGCATGAGGAAAGAAGAGAAGAAAATTTTGGAAAATCATTCTTGTGTGTTTCATCTGTTGTGTGACAGAGTTAAAGTAATGGTAATTACATTGTTTTCCAAATAAACATACAAAATGCAAGTTATAACTGACCTTTGGTCAAGTCTGCAGACAGGTCTTAACAAGCAGGTGTTGGCAGACTAGCATGTCGCACATTGTCAGGAAGTCCAGCATGCACTGGCAGGAATATATGCGTGTAACTACTTGTTTACGATATGATACCGTAAGATTACATGATGCAATATTCCATCATCAAAACTTCAATGCAGGAAAAACTCCACAAATTTACAATAAATTATTAAATTTAAGATGCACAATTTCAAAAAAAATTTTTAAATGATACAAATTTCAAAAAAAAAAACATTAAAGGGTTAAAGAAAGTAGATTTCCAGTGAGGTGCTGAGTAATTTTTTAAAAGGGGTGGTAGGCCAAATAAGTTTGGGAACCTCTGAGTTAAATGATATGCTCATAGCTAGTATGTGTTAGAGGTGGGACCTGAATCCAGATCTTCTTAGCCCCATGGCTGGCTCTCCATACCATACTTTCTCTTTGTCTATACATATCCTTTAAAAAATTAAAGTTGACTGATGAGATTCCTGTGTTGTGGTTCAGTTGTTTTTTCAGTGGTGTTTGACTGTTTGTGACCCCATTTGGGGTTTTCTTGGCAAGGATTCTAGAGTGATTTGTCATTTCCTGCCCCATCTCATTGCACTTGAGTAAACTGAGGCAAACAAGGTTAAGTGACTTGCCCAGGGTCCCATACCTAATAAGTGTCTGAGGCCAGATCTGAACTCAGGAAGATGAGTCTCCCTGACTCCAGACCTGGCACTTTATCCACTCTGTTACCTAGCTGCCCTGAGCTTCCTATGCATCTATATTATCCTCATTAGATGGTTATCACTTTTCTTACTCTTTGCAATCATTTGAGGTTATGTTATAACAATTTTATTCTTGAGAACTTTCCATCCCACCACTGGGAGCTCATTTGTCCTATAGAAGATGACACCATCCTCTCTCCAAACACCTGAAACCCATTTTCTACCAAATCTAGGGTATGAGTCAGACTGTCAAGTTATTATCTGTTCTATTGAAAACCCAAAATGGAGCCTTACTCTGAAGGCTTGCATCCCTTCTCTTTCAGCAATCAGTTCTTCCTTAGGCCTTAGAGCCAGGTACGGAGCAGCAGTTCCAGTCTTGACTTCTTCAGCTGCTGGAAAAATCAAATTATCATTAATGCAAACCAAGAAATTATTAGTTCCTCTGTTTTTAAAAGAGAGCGCACCAACAAATGTTCAAATAGTCGAGATCTCCCTTGTCTCTGGGCCAAGGCCATCTGTTTCCCGGACTCATTTGACATTTCTTCCTTTTGGCTCAGTGATCTGTAATATACTCTCACCACATGATCCTTGATGTTTGTCTTTTAACGGAATTTTAGGCACAAGCAATGTTAACAATTTAATCATTAATGTTCTAGCTGGTTTTTAAGTGCTTGGCTGAAGGACCGACTTTCTTATGAAACTTCTTTCTTAATAATGTCATATGGTGAATCACAATCCTAGGGATGGACTAGATTTTTGTTGTCTGAGAATCAGCTTAGTTGCGTTTGGAAAGGCTCATTGCCAGGTAGGCCGCAGGCTGATAAATGCTTTGGCCACAGAAACACTCAGAGACCATCCGCTAAGTTGTTGAGATGTCACAATCAGTGTTGGTAAACCAAGTAGCTGCAAAATCACAAACATTTGAAGTATGAAGGTATTCTGAATTCCCCTCAGATGCAGAAGTGGCATTTGTGAGGTTGAATGTGATAGAGTTGAACAGAAAGATGCTTAAATCTATTCCTGGACATTCGGGCTGATTCCTCAGTATCACATTTATAATTATCTACCAGCAGAATAGCCTCACTGTCCTCAGGCAAGCCTATGCTTCTGAAATGGTCTTTTACCAGTCAAAGATTACAAAACCAGTCACATTTTTTTTTCTTTGTCCATCCATCCATTAAGAAGCTTGTAGTCAGTAAGTTAAATACCCCACTTTGAAAGCTAAAAGGCAATAAATATTTCTAATCATCAAGCTTTATTTTATGGGAACCTGTGGCATTAGCGCAGGCAAAAACTGGTCACTTGTTCTTAGTCTGTTCATATGCATTGTAAAAGCTGTTTAGGGGCTAGATTGTTCTTAGAAATGAGTTTTTGGGGAAACACACATGTACATGTGTATACACACACACACACATACACACACACACACAAACATACACGTGCTTTGCTCACTCTTTTTTTCCAGCTTTATTCAGTCTTCTGATGTTTCACTATAAAAATGCCTAAACCACCCTTCCAAAAATTCATGTGATATAATCAACTGCATTTGCTTGTAAAAATTTTTCTTTTTTAAAAAATTGATTAATTTTTTTAGTTTTCAACTGGTTCCACAAGTTTTTGAGTTTTAAATTTTCTCTGCCTCTGTGCCTTCTCACCTCCCCAAGGTGGTGTGCAATCTGGTATAGGCTCTACATAAACATTCATATTAAACACATTTTTATATTAGTCATGTTGTAAAGAAGAATTAGAACCAATGAGATGAACTACGAGAAAGAAGAAACTGAGAGAGAGAGAGAGAGAGAGAGAGAGAGAGAGAGAAAATAGTATACTTTGATCTGCATTCAGACTCCATAGTTTTTTTCTCTGGATGTGGATGGCATTTTCCATCATGAGCCTTTTGGAGTTGTCTTAGAACTTTGCATTGCTGAGAACAGTCAAGTCTATCAAAGTCAGTCATTGCACACTGTGGCTATGTTACTGGGTACAGTGTTCTCCTGGTTCTGCTCACCTCACTCAGCATCAGTTCACATAAGTCTTTCCAGGTTTTTCTGAAGTCTGCCTGCTCAGCATTTCCTATAGCACAATAGCATTCCATTACATTCATATACCACAACTTGTTCAGCCATTCTCCAATTGACAGGCATCACCTCTATTTTCAATTCTTTGCCACTAAAAAAGGGGCTGCTATAAATATTTTTGTACATGTGGGTCTTTTTCCCATTTTTATGATCTCTTTGGGATACATACCTAGAAGTGGGTCAAAGGGTATGCACATTTTTATAGCCCTTTGGGCATAGTTCTAAATTGCTCTCTAGAATGGTTGGATCAGTTTATAGCTCCACCAACAATGCATTAGTGTTCCAATTTTCCCACATCTCCAGCATTTACAATTTTCCTGTTTTGTCATGTTAGCCAATCTGATAGGTGTGAGGTGGCACCCAAGAGTTGTTTTGATTTGCATTTCTCTAATCAATAGTGATTTAGAGCATTTTTATATGACTATAGATAGCTTAAAATTTTTTCTTTTTTAAATGTGCTTTGGGCCAGTAATGTTGGCACCGTCAGATCTTTTCACTGAAAAACACTCATGCAGAACATGGCCTGGGTGTTGGGCATTTATCTTGTGATTGGTTGGGGGAAGGGGGATCAGCAGTAACCAAAGGAATCAAATAAATGGCAAATTCCCCCTTCCCCTTATGCTGAAGGGAAGACTGAATAAAAAAATTCTGTGCAAAATGAAGCCTAACAAACTCGGTTCTTGTTTTCTGAGGAAGATATTACTGGCTTTGTTGCATTTCAAATATCAAAACCAATCCTTCCCCACTCTTCAATCCCTGTTCAGTCTCACATAAGAAGTAAGATAGATTCCATTCTGACAAGCTAAAAGAATCCGCGTGTAAGAAGTGTTTTGGAGAAGGGTCCTATTCACAATCCAGAAATAGGAATACAGAACAAACAAGGTCCTTTACTTCTTTGGACATCAAAAATTATTCCTACGAGAAAAATAGCAAACCGTAATGGAAGGGCAGATGTTCTTTGCAAGAGGCAAGGCAGTTAGCTTCTTCCTGTAGTGAATTGATGTCACATGTTATATCTTTCTTTACCCTTTGCTTTTAATGGATCTGTCCTGCTGAGCCTCTTTTGTGGCCAGACCCACATATAGGGTTGCCCTTCACATGCAAAGACTTCGTTGCTAACTATGATTGTTATATGTATGAGGAGGGGTGAGAGGAAAGGAAACAGGATCTCCTTGAAAAAGCTGACGATATGTGACCAGCATTCCTTTCTGAATTGTGCATAAGCAGATTGTTCTCAATCTGTTTCCTTGACTAAAAAGGTATTGTTTTCTCATTTATTTCAACTTTGCCATTATTTAGGGACTTTCCCTAATAAACCTAGTGTTCTCTGTCTTGCTGCCAAAGAAGAATCGATGAATAGAGTGGACTGGGTGATTTCTCCATCCCTCTCTGACACTGACATTCTAGGTGTCAGCAACTGGGGGTGGCTAAGGGCAATACAGCAAAGTGTTAAGGCTACAAGTGAGACTGCCCATAAGTCCAGAAAACAGGCCAGGTCTGAGAAGATGCAAAGATCAAGAGGCATCTGCAAATATCATCAATTCAGAGTTGGGATCTTTGAGATTATACAGTGCAGGTGTTCTGAACCTTTTTCGTGTCCTGTACCCCTCTAGTAGTCTAGTGAAGCCTACTGGCTCTTCCTAAGAACAATGCTTTTAAAAGCATAAAGTAAAATACAGCAGATTACAAAGGAAACCAATTCTATTGAAATATAATGTAAAAATGTTTTAAAAAACATGGATCCCAGATGTCCTATAAGTCTTTCATTTTATAAGTGAAGAAAATATATTGATCTAAATTGGTAAGTGACTTTCTCAAGGTCATGCAGCTAAGAAAGTAGCTAAGCCAGCATTTAAATCCAGGTTCTGGGTCTTCACATCTAATGTTGGCACGGTCCCTTGATAGAGCTCATTCAGCTCTAGCAGAAGTTGCTCCCTTAGGGAGGATGCTCCCAGATGTTGAACCATCTGTAAAATGGGGATAATAGCAGCACCTGCCTCCTAGGATTGTTGTGAGGGTCAAATGAGAAAATAACTGTTAAAACCCTTAGCCCAGTGTCTGGCACATAATAAGCCCTGTATAAATGTTAGTTACTGCCATCATCATCATCATCATATCTCTGGGCCTCCGTGTTATTGTTGTTGTTCAGTCGTGTTTGACCCTTCATGACCCCATTTAGGATTTTCTTGGCAGAGATACTGGAGGGGTTTGCCATTTCCTTCTCCAGTTCATTTTACAGATGGGGAAACTGAGGCAAACAGAGTTAAGCAACTTGCCCAGGGTCACACAGCTAGTAAGTATCTGAGGCTGGTTTTGAACTCATAAAGAGGAGACTTCCCAACTCTAGCCTTCTGTTATTTGTGAGGCTGCTCAGCTACTGAGCCAGTTCTCTATGAATCAGTGACGGAATGTTATTTACTCTAAATTTGAATTATCTGCTTTGTGGATCATCTTCAGCAACACAAACCCATTTCAATGTTAGCCTAAGCAATCCACAACAATAAAATAAAAATCATGGGAGGAGCGGGGGCAATGGAAAGAAAATCACATAAGTACATTCCGTGCTATGGCTTTGGGTCATGTATGCCGCTGCTCACTTCAGTGAAAATTAATCTGGATTTCGCTTTGCCTCTGTGCTATCTCTACATTCTTATTGGAAAGAGATCTGCAGTTTTACAGCTATGGGAAATTTGATTTGAGCATGACAAATGTCTTATTTCTCAGCATTTCACTGAGGATGTCTTTTCTGTGAACATATAAGCTCCATGTTTTTCTAAACCTAGGTTCTAAATGAAAACTGCCTCCCATTGATACCCCTAGGAAGTGAGCATATGGAGAACTCTGGCTTATATAATTTTTTAAAACCCTTGAGCTAAAGATCTATAGCCCAAGTTGGGCATATCTTGACCTTTCTATAGACTTGTGTTCTCATTCTAGCTGTTTCAGCCCGAATTTGATGAATGATTTAAGGGAATGATATTTTTTATGAACCTCTTCATCATCTTAATTTAATCTGTTTTTAAAGTGCCCATACGCCCATATCCAAGTTCTAGGTGCTTTTGACTACATATGTCTTGTGTAACCCTAGGCAAGTCATTTAGCCCTCTTTGCCTCAGTTTCCTCATCTGTAAAATGAGCTGGAGAAGGAAATGGCAAACCATTCCAGTATTTCTGCCAAGAAAGCCCCAAATGGGGTCAGGAAGAGTCAGACACAACTGAAATACCAACTGAACAACTGTCATGTCACACCTTTGAGTTTCCTAACTTACTAAGATAGAGATTGTGTTGATACGTGCAATATGTACTTTTGTATATTTGTACATAACATGTATAAATATGAGAGGCAGTGTGAGATAGTGGAAAAGAGAGCTGGTCTCTGCATAAGGAAAACCTGGGTTCAAGTCTCACCTCTGATGTGACCCTGGGCAAGTCATTTAACCTCTAAGTGATCTAGGCAACTCTCTGGCGTGATAAGCTGCAGAGAATACGGCTGACCTACACTAGAAGGGGGAGTTTCCTTTATTGGGATAGGGTATTCCCTATTTGTAAGTATAAAAGCAGCAGAGATCCTCTGCTTTCTTTCCTTTTCCTGTCCTCTGGTAAGATCTGCCTGTTACCACCTTTATGATTTCCTAATGGAGCTGACTACCATCGCTTTGATTGCATGTTCCGTATATGCCCTCTGTGTGTGTTGCCATTTTCAGTGAGCATTCTTACCTTTTGCGGTCAGATGTCCCCTACTTAAATGCTATTTGAAGCAATCAGCAAGTCGACATACATAAAAAAGGGCTTAAATTCAATCCAACAGATTCTTTTGACAAAAGCTCAACAAAATATTTACCGTAGTCGGCTATGATGACCTCCTTGCATGGTTTCAAAGGCAATCTAACTAGTTCCTAACATTTACTAAGCTCTAAGTGCCAGGCACTGTGCTAAATGCTGGGATTCACAAATACAAACAAAATAGAATAGAGTCCCTGCCCTTGAGGAGCTTATATTCTAATGGGGGAAGGAAGAGAACACATAAAAGGGAGCTAAAAATGGAGAGGATGGCCTCCTTCTAGAAGGATCGACTTGAGCTCATTAAATTCAAATGGTTTCTTTGCAGTGTGAATTTCCTTGTCTAGAGAAAAGCATGAGTTTTTGCTTAAGGGCAGTGAGGTGACTGTAGGGCCCAGTCCGGAAGACCTGAGTTCAAATTTTGCCTTAGATACTCATTAGCTGTGTGACCCTGGTGAAATCACTTAACCTGTTTGTCTCAATTTCCTCATTTGTAAAACTGGGATAATAATAGTACCTACCTCCTTGTGTTGTGCTTGTTCTTTGTTCTCAAAGAGGACCATGACATCAGGGAGATGATGACATGACTTGCAGTTGACTTTGTATTGTTTTAAAGATCACAAGAGACAATAACTGTTAAAGCTCTTAGCCCATTGTCTAGCACATAATAAGCACTGGATAAATATTAGTTACTGCCATCACCACCACCATCATCATCACCACCACCACCACCACCACCACCATCATCATCATCACCACCACCACCACCACCACATCATCATCATCACCACAACCATCATCACCACCATCATCACCACCACTACCACCACCATCACCATCATCATCATCATCTCTTTGGGCCTCAGTGTCCTTCTCAGTCCTGTTTGACTCTTCATGACCCCGTCTGGAGTTTTCTTGGCTAAGATACAGGAGGGCTTTGCCATTTCCTTCTCCAGTTCATTTTACACATGAGGAAACTGAGGCAAACAAGGTTGAGTGACTCACCCAGGGTCACACAACTAGTGAGTGTATGAGGCTGAATTTGAACTCCGGTCTTCCTGACTCCAGGCCCAGGACTCTGTCCTCTGTATTACCTAGGTGCACCCTGGGCCTCGGTATCTCCATCAATAAAATGAGATGAATCCCTATAAGATGATCCCTATGGTCTCATCCCACTCTAAAGCTTATAGTTCTATAATCCTAATGCCAAAGGAACATAGAGGAAGTATGGTACCACCCTCTTATCCAAATATTCATCAGATAGGATAGTCATCAGTCTGAGAAAACAAACACCAAAGACAGGAAACTAGTACTAAGCTTCTCCTGTTGTTTTTACTTATTTGCTTTCATTTGCAAAAGTGAAAATAGAGCTGGCTGGGACCTTCGAGGTCCAGTGACCCTGGTATGGCTATCTAAACCAAAGTCTGATCACATAAAGTGACTCACTCAAGCTCACACAGGTACTAACAGGTGGAAAAGGCCGTATTCTAAGCCAGGTCCTCGGACACCAAACCCGCTCTTCTTTCCACTACGCCATATTTCCTTTCGTGTTCATTAGAATTTGCCTTCCGGCTCATTAAATTCAAATGCCTTCTCTCCAATATGAATAAAGCACAGCACGGTACAACCAATGGCTGAATGAGAGCAATCTGGTTAGTGTTATCGCATAAGAGTCCATCAAGAAGCCATTGGGGCACAATGGCCGAGCTTGGCCATGGATCCCCTCTCTGCCGGTACAAGCAAAGGCAAGTCTCTTAACACTCTGAGCCTCAGTATTCTCATCTATAAAATGAATAATAGTGCCTACTTCAAAGGACTGTTGTAAGGCTCAAAGGGGCTAATATGTGTGAAATGCTTTGATGGCTTAAAAGTGAGGGAGAGAACACTGGCTACAAAGGACATGGGTTCAGATCTTGCTTCCGATGCGTCTTATTTGTGATTTGGGGCAAGTCTCTTAACTTCTTGTTGAGTCATTTAGTCACATCTGACTCTTTGTGACCACATTTGGGGTTTTCTTGGCAGAGGTAGTGGAGTGGTTTGTCATTTCCTTCTCCAGCTCATTTTACAAATGAGGAAACTGAGGCAAACACAGTGAAGTGACTTGCCCAGAGGATGGATTTGAACTCAGGTCCTCCTGACTCCAGGGCCAGTGCTCTATCTACTGTGCCACCTAGTTACACCTCTTAACTGTTCAAGGTCGTAGTTTTGTTATCTGTAAAAATGAAGATATTAAACGAAATGGCCTTTAAGATCCATTCAAACTCTGGATCTGTGTTCTCCAGCTCTCTTCTCTCTGCACACCCCTCCCTTTTATAAAAATGTCAGTTATTAAAGACTTTAAAAATCAAATGACAGAGATGGAGGAAAAACTAAAAAAAAAAAACCTAAAAATAAAAATAATCCAAGAAAAAACAAGAAGGTTATGAAAGGAAAATCAACCAATTAGAAAAGGAAATCCAGAATCTCAAGGAGGAAAATGACACCTTGAAAACTAGAATTGGGCAAAGCAAAGCCAGCCAAATTATAAGAGATCAAGAAATAATTAAATAAAATATGAATAATGAAAAAATAGAAGAGAAAGTGAAACATCTTATAAGAAAAACAACAGATTTGGAGAATAGATCAAGAAGAAAAAATATAAAAATAATTGGAGTAGCTGAAAGTTATGATCAAAAAAAGAATCTTGATACAATAATACAAGAAATGATTAAAGAAAATTGTCCTGAAGCATTAGAACAAGGCAGGGAAGTAGAAATAGGAAAAATCCATCCAACACCACTTAAAAGAGATGCTATGAGGAAAACTCATAGGAGTATCACAGTCAAATCCCGAAACCCCCAGATGAAGGATAAAATATAAACAATTTAAATATGATGGTGCCACAATTAGAATTACACAAGACCTAGCAGCAGAGACACTAAAGGACCCTAGGTCTTGGAACACAATATACTGAAGAGCAAAAGAATTGGGGCTCTGGCCAAAAATATCATGCCCTGCAAAGTTATCCTGAATGAAAAAAAAATGGACATTTGATAAACTCTCAGACTTTTAAGACTTTGTTCAAAAAAGTCCTGAACTTAATAAAAGATTTGACTTACAAGAGCCAAGAGAAATATAAGGTATATAACAAAGACTGATTATAAGGGATTCATAAGGACAGACTGTTTACCTTTTATATATGTAAAATGTATGTCTAAGATTCTTATTAATAACTGGAAAGCTCATAAGAAAGATTGGGGTAAGCCTGAATTTAAAAGGTAAAACCATTTAGGAACAGCTAAAAAGAGTAATTATTTTATACAAATGAGGTGCAGATACAGAGGAATTAGATGGGGGAGGAGGGTTGGTAGTTCTGGTAACCTACTTTTATCAGGAATGGGTTTGAGGGAACAATACATTTATAAGAGCATAAAAGTCTTCTAAATTTAGAAGAAATAAAATGGTAGGGGCATAGGGAGGAGGGAGAGGAAAAGGGAGGGATTTTTTGAGGGAAGAATGAGGGAATAGGTAAAAGGGGGTATAGAAGGGTGTTTAGCTTTATGGGAATGGGAGGATAGGGGAGGGATCCTTGGAGTGGGGAAGGCAAGTAAAAGGAGGGCAAGGTAGTGGGGAGAAGCAAAGTAGAGGAGTCAAGAGGGATAGGAAACAAGAGATATGCACAAACATGAAAACAAAGATAAGGAGTAGAGTAGGTTTGGGAAAGTATATGTCTATATACTCTACAGAGAAACACATCTAAACCTTATTGTATTCTTCTGGGGGGGAGGGTAAGGGGGAGGGAAAAAAAGAACAAAGTAAAAAGTGCCCAGCAGAGAACAAAAGAAAACTCACAAGGAAACAGAAAAGATGGACGATTCTCAACACAACATCTATTATCTATCATACAGGCTTTCTTCAAATGAAAATTTATTATTACACATTTTGAATCCTCTCTTATGTTCTGCTATGCCCATGACATGCTTTTTTTTTCCTTTCTTACTTTGTATTTAAGTTTCAGTATTTAAGTTTACGATATGTTTTGTTTCTTTTCTCTATTCTATATTTGTGTTCTGGCCCTTGAGTCTAAAATTAAAATTTTTAAAAATGTCAGTTATTATTGAAATCAAAAAGTTTCTTCTATAATTCATTCTCTTGTGTTCAGTAAGGTTCTCAGTTTAACTTGAGGCTTTCCACACTCATTGCTTTCAAAGGGTCTCTCTATACCATGAATTTCTTAATGTTTAATAAAGCATCTTGCCTCTTCCTCAACCTCCCTCCCTTGCCCCCATCCCAACACACACACTGCCAAGGGCCTTCCACATTCATTGTACTTAAAGGGATTCTCTGCAGCAAGATTTCTCTGAAGAGACATTGTGGAGTTAGGAAAACTTTGGTTTACATCCTCCCTCTGACACATGTATTATCTGCCCTTTGTGTGAGTCACCAGTGTCCCAGGCAACTCTTGAGAACTATAAGTTACATAACAATTGCTAATCTGTTTTGATGGAGAGAGTTTCCACACCAGGAGCTTCCTATGGAAATAAAGTCATAGTTCTGAGCTCTGGTTTCCCCCCCCACCCCAAAAATTTCATTTTGTGATGATTTGTAAGAGATGGGCTATTTCTAAGAATTTTGCTGTAGTCACACAGTTTCTCCACAGAAGGTTTTCTATTAAATTAACTATAGCCCAGTGTTAGTGGTAACTACATGCCTTACTACCACATCCCTTCCCCACTCTACCCCCGGTGAACCTTCTCTTGTATCAAAGGGAAAGAGTTAAGCTGGGACAGTTATAGATTTTTTAAATGAAAGGGTACATCTTAGCCCTCATAAGATTGTTCTATTAATAACAGTAATAAATCCATTACATGTTAACATAAATAACATATTTTATGAAAAAAAACTATTTTTCCAAAACAAAAAATTAGTGAGAAGATTGGCGTTGTTTTGTGTACTTTTGCAAATCTCTTTAATGTCTGGCTTAATAGAAAACAGCTGGATTCTCATATTTGTTTCTGCATTTGATCTCTTATAATGTGTTGTTTTGATTGAAGGAGGATATGAAGAAAATCTTGGCCTCGCGCAGATAAGTAGTTTTAAAAAGGGAGGAATATTTTCATAGACAAATAACATTTTAGTATTATTATGAAAATTGTTTTGATCTCGAAGACTTCCTGAAAGGGAATCCCCTTTATAACTGTAATTAGATAACTATAGTTATAAAATATATTATAAACTATAGTTATAAACTATATATTTTACTAACTATAGTTAATTCCATAGAAAACCTTCCGTGGAAAAACTACATGACTACAAGAAAAGTCTCAGGAATAGCCCAAAACAAAAGGGACCCCTCCAGGATACACTTTGAGAATCTGTGTTCTAAACCAATCTTATTTGAATCTCTAAAGCCCCCTACTTTTAAAATCAGTGCTGAGGAATGTTGAAAGCAAACTCTAGGACCTGCAGTTGTTTGCCTCACATCTCATTTGAATTCTGACTGAGGTGTGCACTGTGGTGGGAAAAATGAAAATGACACAGTACTTGATTTTTTCCCTCTTCTTTATCCTCTAACACCGTGAATTTATTGGTGAGCTTCATCTTGGAAACCTTCAGAAGTAATCAGTAAAAAGATGATTCTCTCAGTCTGGGGTGAAATAGTGGTCTTCCTTGCTTCATAGCCTTGAAGACTCCCCTTGCATCAGTTCTTCAAATGCAAAATTATATATTCAAATGCAAATATATGTTTGATGGTCTTGAATTAGATTTTCATCTCTAGGGCATTATTTGTAAGGTTTGCCCTTCCATTATCATCCTTGATATTGTGGTTACATGTTTTCATTATCGTTCCACTCCTATGATTCCTAAATATGACGCAACAGAGATGGAGGACGCTTGGTGAGGGCCTGGTGGTAGGAAGCTCAGATTTCAGTGTAAAAAGAAACCATCCCCATGAATCACGTAGAAATCAGGCATATGTTTAAAAAACTGATGGGAAAGACCTCCATACATGGAATTGGGAGAAGGTCTATTTCCGGTTTTTCAGTGGCATTGCTATTTCCACAGTTGGTACCACAAATAAAATGGTGTTTGTTGCTTTTTTGAGTGATTTTTTTTAAACTTTGGGAAAAATATACCACGTGTCCTTGCACATAGAATTCTTACAAATTCTGTTCTATTCAAGTCCTTTCCAGCTTTTATTTTTCCACTAACATTTCTTAAAAAGTTGATGTTGTAAACAAAAGGTTTGTTCAGATTTTAAAGTAATGAATATTCAAATATAAAGGCATATTATTTTATTTTAAAATATGTATTCTAGAAATGGTAACTGAGCAAAAAGAAATCCTTAAATATGAAGCATTTCAAAGCTCATCATAAAATTTATCATGAGTGACACAGGAAAATCCCTCTTAAGAGATGAAATTCCAATGCAATCCAAAAGGTTCTTTTTTTTTCTTCATGTAAAATAAATCTTTGTCCTATTGTAAGCAGTTTTGAAGTGTTTTGACAGTTTGTTAAGCTTGTTCCCTCCCTTTAAATATTAGTTATTTCTTGTTCTTTGGACATAAGCCATTGATTGGGAAAACATGCATATGTATTTATTTTATAAGCCCACTTGATATCAAGCATAAAAGACAAAATGAAATGTAACCCAACACCCCCACTCCCAAGACTGTCGAATAAAATGGACCAGGATTAATCTTGGGAGTTGACCCCCAAAGGCCCATTTTATCTTTCTTTTGCTTCCGTCTGGAGTAACTCCAGGAGAATCTCCCAATTAAAGCTTAACTCCAACTCATGCCTAGGATTTCCCTGGACGTGGGTAAGAGGGTGCATCAGTAAGGCACTAATGACAGCGTAGATGATAATTGTCAAAATGCCTGCGTGGGTCTGTATCGCAAAGTATACAAGACTCTCCACATGGAAGGTGGAAGAAGGAAATCATTTATTCAGACACGAGGGCGGCCATTAACAGCCATAACTCACTCCTCACTCTCTCACTCTCTCTCTCTCTCTCTCTCTCTCTCTCTCTCTCTCTCTCTCCCCCCATTTCCTGTAACATAACTTCCTTTTCCTGTCGGGAAGCTCCTCCCACTACATGTGTCTTAGACTTCCTGTGCAGGTCACATGGCCTATGAATGGGTGGGAAAGATCTTCAAATCTAGTTGCTGCTGCAGAGGGCCTGTTCCTCACCAGGCACATTTGGTAGAGCAGCCTTTAGTTTACTCCACAGAAAATTCACAAGGTTCAGAAAACTCACAGGAACCCATCAAGAGGTATAAAACCTATCAGTTCCACTCAGAGGAGAACTAAACTTGAGGTTACTATCAAGGCAACTCTGTGACATTCTGTTGACACACTTAGCCCTTTGACAAAGTCCTATACGGTCATGCCTCCCTGATTTATAATGTCACTCGGTGGTCTGGATTTCCTAAAACACACTGAAGTTTCTGAATAAGAAATCCCCTGCCCATCAGATCTGAACTGTCCAATATTGTGGTACCTGAAAGAAAAACCCCAAGATACAGTCACTAGTCAACAATTTTTTAACTTGAAATACAAGGGAGACACACAGAGAGAACAAAACTCAACCAGATCTTCCCAAAGAATTACTTTTATAAAGAAAAACAAAACAACAACAAGAAATATCAAAGACGATGCTTATTCCATTCTGACTGGCTATGCTCTAAGAAGAATTCCTGGAGGCACAGAACAAATTCATAGTTAAGAATCATAAGGTTTTTAACAAGATATTAGTAATATATGGTACAGACAGCTAAAGCAGGCTATTGGTGATATATGATCCAGAAGATTAGACCAAGATTTCCATGATATAGAGTAGAGGCAATTTACTAGAGAAAGAAATGTCTGTTCAAACAGAATACAGGGTATAGGGAGTTTGGGGAAGACAAACGTTGTTAAGCTTTGCCCACAAACTCTAGGAGCCCTGGGACTGCTTCAGAGCAAGATGGCATTACTCAAGTTTAAAGTTAAGTTAAACTTCATTTCACCAGATAATTCACTGGCTTTCTTTTCCAGGTAAGAAACTGATCAGCAATTACGTGAGTGAGGCACCTAACCTCTCTAGGCCTCAGCTCTAAAATCAGAACATTGGACACCACAGCCTAAGGCCCCTTCCAGCTCTAAATCGATGATCCTGTCCTCTTTTAGGCTGAGAAAGTCCACCATCATGATCTCTCCTCTCAGGATGCTTTCAAGCTCATGCAGCTCCCGTGCGGCCCATTTCCATCCCCCAGGGAAGGATATTGGACATCGGTAATTTAATCTAAGGCAGCTAAGTGGCACAGTGGAGTGCCCCACCTAGAGTGAGGAGGACCTGTGTTCAAATTTGGCCTCAGATATGGGTTAGCTGTGTGGTCCAGGGCAAGTCACTTAACCCTGTTTGCCTCAGTTTCCTCAACTGTAAAATGAGTTGGAGAAGGAAATGGGAAACCATTTCAGTATCTTCACCAAGAAAACTCCAAATGGGGTCATGAAGAGTCAAACAGGACTACAAATATCTGAGCAACAATTTAATCTCGGGTAGGCAGTGGATAGAGTGCCCAGCCTGGAGTCAAGATCTGAGTTCAAATGTGGCCTCAGACACTTACTTGCTGTGTGACCCTGGGCAAGTCATTTAACCCTATGTCCCTCAGTTTTCTGATCCACAGAATGAGCTGGAGAAGGAAATGGCAAAGCACTCCAGTATCTTTGCCAAGAAAACCTCAAATAGGGCCCAAAAGAACACAGCTCAATAACAGCAAACCTAAACTAGACATAGTGTTAGGAAAAAGAAGACTATTTTCTCTTTGGATAGTTTTAGACTCTTCATTAAATACGAACTCGGCATAGGCATTGATTAATGCAGAGACTGCCTATTAAATGACTGGAATTGAAAGCAGCCATATTTTCCCTTCAGTCATTACTCAAATACTGATGCAATGAACTCCCTCTATCAAAGCAGCTCGCAATCTATCTCTGACTTGAATGAATTTATTAAGCATTTATTAATGGCTTACGATGTGCCAAGGACTGTGCTAAGCCCTGGAGTTACAAATACAAAAGCAAAAACACTTCCTGTCTTCACGGAGCTTCCCTTCTAACAGGGGAAGACAATATCTCAAAGGAGTGACCAGGCAGAGATACTGTGTTTTAGAAAGTTATTGTGACGAGGATAAAAGCTACAAGGAAGTGGATTGACATGCTTTCCCATTAGCCCTGGAATAACTGATTTGATTATAGTTTCAGAACTGAAATGAGAGTTAGAGGAGGAGAGGGTTGTGTGAAGGGTAAATAGATGGTGAGTGGCAAGGTGGCCAGGAAGGAGATGTCAGTGGAGTAAAGTGAGACATCGCTGGGGCCAAGCTGTTGTGAACAGTGGGCCATCTGAGGCCCGTGCCATTCAGGAGAGCAGCACCCCAGGGTGGGAGTCCTTCAAGGCATAGCCTCAGCGTCAAGAAACGAGGTGGCTGACCAGGGATGGTGGAGATGGTAGGGTAGCCTGTGGAGTCGCCTGAGACATATAGAGGTTAACTGACTTCTGTAGAGTTACATGGCTAGTAAGTGTCAGAGGTGGGATTTAAACTAGCCTCCAAGCCACAGAATTATTGGCTTTGCTAAGACAGGCTCTTTTTCTTCATTTAAATTATATTTTAAAAGTTTCCTTCCTTCTATCACTTATTAGCTTATACTTCTGAGCTTAGAGAGAAACGCTCGGAATTTTTGAGAAAACAAAATGGCCTGGAGAAGGAAATATATAAATATAATAACTATTTTGAGACTTCAAGAAAAAAAAACAATCTTTCAGAGGTCTAAACCTTTCTACCTTCTTGTTCACAGGTGAAGTATCTCATAAAAATAAAAGAGAAAGGCAGTTTTTTTTAAAGCTCACAATTTCACTTTGAAAGCATTTTGTTGACCTTGTAGAAAGGTAATCATCAGAAATTCTTTAGCTTTGAATTCTAGTAAGGCACATAAATTCCAAGTATAGTTTGCTTGTGTTTTTTTTTTTTGTGACATTCAGCCATTAGACAGTTTTACAATGCCATACTTAACGAGTAACTTGTCTTAAGCTGTCTCTGTTAGGGCATGAACTCTGAAGTGTTCATTGGATTTTTAAGAATGTTTTGGTTGTAAACAGAGGTTAAATTCTCAGCCATGGCCTATGCAGCACATGAGTCTTCAAGGGCCACTGGCACTTAGAAATGTGGGATACAAGATAAGTATCTCTCTCCACACATTATCTTCTCTCTTTCCCTCCCACTTTGGTTTCTTATGTCTCTGTCCCCTCCTCTTACTCTTTACATCCCCTATGTTAGCCTCCTACTTGTACCATCCTCACATACCTAGGTCCCTTTGCATCTTTTAGCCATTCTGTTACGGAGTGAGACATTGCAGTATTTTTCTATGATACCATTTACATGGGCATTTGGAAGTTTAAACTGTGTGACACAGACAACAGGGGCCATTGTGTTCTGAAGGACACTCAATCATAGCAGGCAGGTTACAGGTAGAATAGAGAACAACAACATGGAAAAGAAATAGACGGACAAAAAATACCCATTGGAGTTTGGAATGCTTCACTGAACCAGAATGCCGTTTAAGGATCTTTTTTTAAAAAAAAAAGTCTTAAAAGCAGCTTGAGTGAATATAATCAGGTCACCATTTCCTCTAAGTGGATTTTGGCAGTAGAGAATTACTGTACAGAATGTATAATCTATAGCAAAGTGCTTGCCTTTTGGGGATATAGGGAGTAAAGGAAGGAATTTGGTACTCAAAAATTATTTTTAAATGAATGTTAAAATTATTTTTACATGTAATTGAGGAAAAAACCATAAAAAATTCATTTACTGATGTAGGAAAACAAACATGGTATACCCAGGAAAGTAGTTTACTCAGATTCTCTAAAGCAGAAGATGGTATAGAAGAGATGAAGACATCCTAAATTAGGCCAATTGTAGGAGTAACTAGAATTATTGGTAGCCAAACATTCTCAAATATCTCCTCCTCTTTTACTAGAATTTCTAGGTCTGTTCCTTCCTCTTCTAAAGTTAGCCTTTATCTTTACATTTTTTTTAAGAAAGAATTTTAAATGGACATCATACAGAGGGCCATGGGCATCATGGTATGAATAAGCTGCAACTTATAACCAGTCAAGAAATCCAAAGAAAACCAGAGGTTAAAAATGTCATCAAGGAATTATATGATAGGAAAAGAAGATCACTGTTAGATCCTTAGAGGAAGGGATGACAGCAGTAATGCCTCATAGTTACACTTGTGGTGTCAAGAGAAAAAGAGGAAGACTCTACCTCCACGCTGGGTGGACCCTCTGTGGTGAATTTGTGGGAGGACATGAATGATGAGTCACGCAGCATGGACAGGCATGGATGGGTCAAGATCATTATCATTAGAAAGAATTTTTAAATTCATGAAATCAGAGATGTAGCAGCATTATCATCAACGTCACGCGCTAATCATTTTCCATCGTGTCCGATTGTTTGGGGGTTTTCTTGGCAAAGATAATGGAATGGTTTGCCATTTCCTTCTCCAGCTCATTTGACAGATAAAGAAGCTGAGGCAAATACTGTTAAGTGGCTTGCCCAGGGTCACACAGCTAGTAAGTGTTGGAGGCTGGATTTGAACTCAGGGAGATGAGTCTCCCTGACTCCAGGCCTTGCCCTCTATCCACTGTACCACCTCGCTACCATCAATAGCTCACATTTATGTAGCGCTTACTATGTGCCAGACACTGTGCTCTTACATTTGAGTATCTTTGGTTTTTACAACATCACTTTATTTCCTAATACATTTTCTGTAGTCATCTTCAGGGCAAAGCTTCTCCATCATTATAATTACACGGTGTTCATTTTTGTTGCTGCGGTGGTTGTATGTATTGTTTTTAACTTCACTCTGCATCATATAAGTCTTCCCATGCTTCCCTGGTACACCTTACCCTTTAGTTTAGAAGGGTTCCATCACCAGTAAGCCATAATTTCTTGAGAGATGGCCCAAAATCTCAACTGGCAATTCATATTACTTCCTACCTTCCCAGAAAAGCTTTATTAGAGCATCTTCAACATGACAGAACACAAATAGGGAACATAAACCAAGTCAAATCTTGGATATGTTTTTATCAATAAGTAGGAATAAGCATTTATATAATCCCTGTAGAAAACTCAATAAAATCAAATCAGCATAAAGACTCTGAATCCAACATGGTTGAAATGCTCATAATGCAGAATTTAGCCTCAACAAAAATGTTACGACTGAATGGAGCATCAGCATTATGCACTAGATCTCGATTTTGGCCTTAAAAAAGTAGTCTTAGAGAAATGGAGACAAATCCACCTGAAATAGAAAGGGTAGATATATGTATCTGGACATAAACATATGGTTAGACATATAAATTAGATGTTGCCCATTAATATGGATAATGACCAAAACGTCTAGTTATTGTTAAAAGGTTGGCATACTCTTCAATATCGTCACCCCTCCATGTCTGCCTTCTGACATTCCCTTCTCATCCTTCAAGGCCCAGCTCAAATGCTACCTCCTCCATGAAGCCTACCCTGATTCTTCCTTCCTCCCTTTCCTTCCCCCCCGCCCAATTTGGAAATTCTTCATCTGATCCTATTATTTGTGTTCCTCTTATATCATTTAAGTATCATTTAAAACCTCTAAGGCCCTTCACAGCCTGGCTCCAGCCTGCCTTTCCAGGTTAGCGCACATTGCTTTCCTTCTCGAATACTGCATTCCAGACGAGTTGGCTAATTTGTTGTTCTCTACACACTGCATTCCACCTCCTGTCTCCAAGCACAGGCTGAGGCACATGTCATTACTTTGTGATTATTTTGTATATACCATATATTTACTTACCTACATTCACAGTGTCCTCCAGCCCCAGCAGAACATAAGCTCCTTGAGAGCAGATGCTTTCATTTTTGTCTTTGTATTCTCAGCAGAAAGTACAATGCCTGGGATAGGTTCTTTAAATATGAAAGAAGGAATCATATCCTAATTTCCACTGAATTTATCTGTGTACATCTCTTCTCATTCTTGCTAGATCATAAGCTTCTTGAGATTAGCAGCCTAATCTTATGTAATACATTGAAGTATGCATGAATGATAATTTTATTTTTAAAAAATCTTATTAAGGCATGTGAAGCATTAACTGTATTGAAATTGTAGGAGATGCAAAAAAGTGGATTTCCCCGATCAAGTATTATAGTGTGCTGTACCTATTAGTTGCTCAGTAAATGGTCCATGAATGAATGAATGACCTAACAAACATACAGGCTATGTGGTGTCATTAAAAGAAACTAAATCATAGTAAGTCCTAGCTTCCTTATCTCATAAATGAGGGAGTTAGACTAATTAACCCCCAAAGTCCCTTCCAGATATAGATTTAAAATTACTTTCATCCTGGAATGTTAAGTTCCCTTATTCTGTTTTTTCTCCTCCAAACTTGTGTGTATGTATTGCAATGATTGAAAAGTCTGAGAGACATAGTTTCTGGGTAATTAATATCATTTAATTAACAATTATTAGTAATGTAAGATAAAATAATAATTTCTCTCATGTATGTATTTATGTATACAGGATGTCCTAAAAGTTTTAGTGCCGTAAGAAGCCATTAAAGCTTAAAATTGCAGTAAGACTTTTGGGACATCCTATGTGTGTTTGTGTGTGTGTGTATGTTTGTATGGGTGTGTGTATGTACACACACACACACACGTTACAATATATAGAGATAGATAGATAATCCTTTCCTTTCCTTTTTTTTTCAGTCCAACCCTTTCCTCAGGCACTTAGGCTCCAAGAGTTTTCCTTTTTTGTGATCCTGCTAATTCTCTTTCTGTTTCCCAGATCTCACAGTACCACTCTGTTCTCTTTCATTTTCCTTTAAAGTGAACTCTATTTTCCACATTGCCTGAAGGTCATGCCTATGTAGGGGTATATTTTAAGTGGGTCAGGTGATGTGGTAGAAATAATTTCAGTTGAAATGGTCACCAAGGCGACTTTGAAAGGAAGATCATTCTTCCCCTAACACAGCATTTCCCTAAAAGATTTTATTTTCAAGGCAGAAAATTGAGGTGTCCTAGATGGCTTACTTAGTGCCCTTGGGATCTATGGATATCCTAGATGTCTGGTTTCTCCTGGAAATCATAATAGTTTGCTTCAAGAATAGGTAAAAAATACATCTAGGAGAGTTAAATGAACTCCTTTCAAAAAAACTTCTTTCATATATAAAAACCTCTATTACGTTAAAAAGATATACAGAAAATCCCTGTGCACATATTAGGACTGCTTTTCCTCTATTTTGTAAACTAATGAAAATGAAACAAAACATGTTTTTAGTTTTATTTTCAGGGACATAAAGAATGGCTACAGACTAATAATTTCTGTTGGATTTCTTTAAAGCTTTTTAACGCTTCCTAAAATGAGAATAGCTGATGCTTCAAATGTTTTTGTAAGTTTTTTTAAAGTAAAATTATTATTCGTACCTATTTCTGCCTATTCAGTGTGTATTTCCTACTTCTCCTTAACTACATTTCCCTTGAATAGAATTAACAAAATATCTCCTTAAAAATTAAGATTGGCAGTACAGCATAATAGCAAGCCAACCTCTGAGTCAGGACTATCAATGTTCAAGTAATAACCTGGATAATACCTTGGGTACATTACTCAGTCTCTGAGTACCTCAGAAACTCCCTCTAAGACTGCAAGTTGTAAAATAGCTGTCCATCTGAAGTAATGGGGGAGATCCATCCCCAGAACACCCTACATCGATGAAATCACAGGTCTGGACTAACCTCCCCCTTCTAAAAAATAATAATAATTAAGACATTCTTTTGAGCTCTAATTCTGTCATCCTGCAACATGATCTCCATCCATCCAGCATTCAGAAGATCTTTAGAGGTAGAAGGGGCCTCAGAAGCCATCTACTCCAGCCTCTTAATTTATAGATTAAGACACTACTAAGACAAGGGGTTAAGTGATACAACCAAAATCCTACAGTTATTAAGAGACAGAGGCAGTATATGAATTCAGGATCTCTTGCCCCAAAGCTGTTACTCTTTCTCCAATACCAAAATGCCTTTCTTTCAGTTCTTAAAAATATCCACAATACAGATTGCCCCAAATTCAGTAATATAGGGTTAAGCTACTCGGCACTGCCTTTTCCAGAAAGAATATTTCTAGCACTATATAATTAATACCAATTACATATCCCTCTTGTAAGGTAAAAGGGAAAATCAGAACAGAATCTAGGTTACTTGCTTTATGGCTTCTTTTTTGTTTTTTTCTTTTTCTTCTTTAAAGGAAAAGGACTGTTACTAGGAGAGTAGTAACGAAGCTCTCGCTTTGGAGGTGAATAGAGCATACATAACACCTCACTGCTGCTATGTTTTTAGAAGCTGCTTGAAAAGTCCTCATTTTTTCTACAAAAACAATATCGACTTACAAGCAATTGACATCTACCAAATATCATACTTCATTGCCATCATTAATAACTGTGAATAATATCTAACACTTCTAGAAATCCCTGGGAAAGTACAGCCTTCAGAGTCTATGTGCAAAAGTTGGGCAATAGAAGGAAGATGGGAGTTCTTCAGACTCCTTTCCCAATCCTAGAGTTCCAGGGAAATTTTTTATTTGAGAGCTCTGGATTTTGGCTGTGATATCACTGGATGTTCTTCAGTTTGGGGTTGTTGTTGTTCAGGTTGTTGGGTTTTTTTTTCAGGAAGCGATTGCTAGATTCTTTCCATTTTCACTTTGTCCTCTGATTCTAACAGATTTGGGAATTTTTCTCTTATGATTTCTTGAAATAGGGTATCCAGGGTTTTCGTTTGGTTGTGGTTTTCAGGGGATATGGTAATTTTTAAATTTATTCCTATTTTCCAGATCAGTTGTTTTTGACAGGAGACACTTAACCTTTTTTTTTCCTATAGCTTCAATATTTTTTATTTTGTACTAACATTTCTTGTCTCAGTGTAGTCATTGAGTTCTATTTGGTCCATTTTATTTTTCAGAAAATCTACTACTTGAGTAGGGGTTTCCACCTTCCATTTGGTACTATTTATTTGCTTTCTTTTTTTCCTCCTAAATTCTCATTTCATTTCTAATTTCGTTTTTTAATCTTCCTTCATTTCTTTTAGCCATATTTTAAATCCTTGAAACCAAGATGTTTTTTTTCCTCTGAGACTCTGCTTATAGTTGTTATAAGGTTACTCTTCTCTATCTTTACCTCTAGGGCTTCCCTTAACCACTAGTATTTCTTCATTGTGATCAATATTTTCTTCTGTTTACTCATATTTTCAGGCTCAGTTCTGGGATGAGGGTCCTCTGCTTGGGCCAGTGCCCTTGGACACTTCAGGATTAGTTAACTAGGCTTCGTTTAGTCCTGTCCAATCTGTAATCTGGAGGCTGATCTGGATGGGGTGGCTGATATTAGGTCCCACTCTTTGCCTCAGTCTCTGCCTTCTCTCTTGTTTTTCTAATAATCCTTTTTGGGTTCTGGTCTCTATCTTATTGCATAATCCCCAGATGGCCATTGGTTCCTTCCTTTAATGGATCCCTGATAGGTCCTACTGGGATACTGGAGATCATGCTGCTCTCAAGCTTCCTGCCCTGAGAAGTACATTGCATTACTGGAGGTTGGTTCTGACCTTTCTGTTCTCAGAGGCCACAGCTGGGATCTAGTTTCAAGTACCTGAATACTGGAGCTTGAGCTAGCTTGTGACCTACCCCATTCAGAGCATTGGCTGACTTCAAATCTGGCTGCTTTTCCTAGCTCCTTGAATCTTCCGTCTACCCACTCCCAGCTCCAGACTGGATGCAGGAACTTGTTTTTGTTTCTTTTTTGAGTTTTCTTTATCATTGTCTTTTCTGGGTCTTTTCCATATATTTGCTGGGATTTTGTGGCTGAATGAGGCTGCCCTATGACCATTTAATTTGTCATAATCAGAAATCTTTCCATGGAAATCTAAGAGTTAAAAATGACAGGATAGATATAACGGAAAGGGAAGAAATAGGTTTCCTTAATATACAGAAAAATAAACCTCCTGGCATTTGCAAACTCTAGAGAAAATACTATGATGTCTCTATCAGAAATTAATTGGGCCCTGGAGGTAAATTTTAGGGAAAAAAGCATCATATAGATTATACTGTACATATTGGATTAAAAACCCTTTGAGGGTAAGAACCATATTTTATTTCATTGTTTTATCTTCAACATTTAGCTCAAGGTCTTGTACATAATAAATGCTTGTTAAGTTAAAAGGTTGGCTTCTTGAAAGGGATCCCATTTAAAGTGTCCTATTTCATGGCTATTATTTGTAATTGCTGCTGTATTTATTTTATCTGTGGCAACTTGGCAAGATTACAGGAACTGCAATAGGAGGTTCAGGAGCCTTGGTCAAATATTTTTCATAGATTGCAAGGTCAGCCAGACAGATTTTTAAAAGTCCTAATGCTCTCTAGATGACTAGGATCATAGGTAAACTCCAAAATTCGGCCCAGGGATTCTGGGGAATGGCCCTTGAAATGGCTTCAGAAAGCTCCTTGAGGCTAGGGACAGTGTTTGTTGCTGTATTCCCAGAGCTTAGCAGCATCTTGCCCATAATAGGCACTTAATAAACATTTGTTGAATTGAATTGAGAGAGTAAGAATTAAGCCATGGTAGGATTGGCATCTATAGGGAAAATGTACTTAATTGTTCAGAATATTTAAAACTATGACAACAAATAGAAAGATAAATTAATCATACTTGCACAGTTTAACTGAGTGTGGCTATTACGCAGAAAGGCTGCTGAGTTTTCTTTTTTTTTTTTTTTTTGGCCATCTCAAATTTGCCATGATTGATATGATTCATTTTAAATCCAAAGCTGCCAATTTTCAAAGAAAGTAAGCGGAGGCATTAGCATCACTTGAATATTCATGATGGGGGTAGGGAAGGAGGAAATATTTTGGTGCGACAGTTGGCCACCTTTCAATCGTCAGACACATACATTGTATCATGTATTTCCAGAAGTCTGTACTATTTCCTCCGTGTGTGCCCCCAAATTATTGAAGCATAGTGATGCAGAGGGAAGAGACTTGGAATCGGAGAACCTGGCTTCAAACCCTAGTCCACACCTGTACGACCTTGAACAAGTCTGTTACAGATCATCAGTTTTCTCATGTGTAAAATGAGCCATTGAATTAAATGGCCTCTGAGGTCTCTTTCAGCCGTAGATCAATGTTGTTAAGGATAAGACTGGCAAAACAAAACAGAAAACCCGCACAACAACAACAAACATCCAAGCAAAGACTCCTGGAGAATATAAAGATTGTTTTGTAGCTCCGTTGCTCGGTACACAGTAGGGGTTTAATCAGTGCTTGTTGATTGCCCAATATAAGCCACCTGGAATCAATCACGGCCAAAGCAAATCCCGGGTCCCCTTCCTCCAGAAGCACAGGGCCACGCACGTGTTCCTGGGACAATGAAGAGCCACCTCCCCCCGCAGGGGACGCGCCAGCTGGGTCCCTAGACCACAATGCAGGACGGGGCAGGCCGGCTTGGAGCCGAGCGCGCAGCGGCTCCTTCCAGCGCCGTGTAACCGGACCCGGGCAGGCGGCTCCAGCCTGGGGTGTCCCCGCTAGGCGGTGGGAGGAGGCGCGGGCAAACCCCACCCCTCCCCGGGCCCGGCTGCCAGACCTCCGGCCCCCGCCCCCCGCGGGCTTGGCCCATTCATTCATTTATTTATTTATTCTTCAGTAGCGGCGGAGAGGCGGAGGGGGGGAGGAGGGAGAGAGGCTGATCAGGGGGCGGGCAGAGGAGGAGGACCCGCGGCGGCGGCGGCTCTGCCCGCTGCGCGGCGCTCAATGTCAGCGGAGCGGGCGGCGGGCGCGCACGCCCCCGGCACAGGGGCTGCGATTCCCCCCAAACTGCTTCCCGGGAGTCGCCGGCGGCCCCGCTCTGCGGAGGGGAAGTGAGAAGCGGAGGCGCTGCCGGAGGGAAGAGCGTGAAGGTGGCGGAGGAGGGGGTCCCGGACTCCGCGCCGCAGCCCGAGGGAGCCGGTTCAGCTCGGCAGTCCGCTCGCCCCGACCGAGAGGTGGGTATCTGGCCTTTGGCACCCGGAGCCCCAGGCAGCGCCGGCGGGACCTCCTCCAGGCCCTTTGGGGCAGGCAGGGGGCCTCCCGCCCCTTTTCCCTCTGGCCCCTTTTTCATCTCGCCCCTTGCTGGGGGGAGGTGCTTTACAGTTAGTAGCCCCCCCCCTGAGTCGGTGAAGCAGAGGGCACCGCTGTCCTAGAGCGCTTCTTGCTGTGGTAAGAGATGGAGAGATGCCCTCTTCTATAACACCTTGAGAGGAGGAAGAAAAGTGGCCAAGGGTGGGTACAGAGGTTCTGGGGCCACACGCGGCGTCACTGAGGGGCTTGCCTCAGATGAGTAGGAGCAGTGTGTCGGAATACATGAAGGCTCTCGGGACCTGGGGGTTTGTGGCCCGGGTTCAGGGAGAAGATGCGACCCTTGATATTCCGAGGTGTCTTTGTAACTGAGCTGATTAGTTCTATATGCTCCAACATAGGGGATCTGGGTTCTCATCGGTGTGGATGTGCCCCCATAGTGGTACGGATCAGAACCCCTCCACACCAGCCCATTCTCTGGGGGACTCTTCCTTGCCCTCACTGAATTCTCCCCCTGGGAACCCACCTAACTGTGCCTTGTTCAGGCTTTATTCAAAAACAGATCGACCTCCCCCCGTCACCCGACCCCCGGGATCAGGGATAGAGGCTCTCTGCAGGTAGGAGCGGTCATTTGTGTGGTTATTCACTCCGCTTGGGGCAAATCGAAGCCTATTTGTGTCTTTTCATCCCCGTGATTCTTGCCCATGTGCTTTCAAGAGACTTCTACGAGTCTATAAAGGAGGCTGGATCCTTCCTTTTAAGAGATCTGAATATCTCAGGAGACCCAGGGCGGCGTTCTGCCATCCGCCTCCTCTTCCAGTCATGAGTGACCTTGGTGCTGTACTTTAACGCCGTTTCTTGGCCATTTCTGCGGCCACCACTTGGCCATACATGAAAATAATACTAGTAATGTATTACAGCTTCCTTACAGGCGCCACTCCATTCTAGCTGTCTCCACTGCTAGAATGTTTGAAAATAAAATAACCGAGTAAAAGAAACATGAGGAAGGGAATATTAATTAATATCATCTGGCAGTCACCATGATGATTGGGACACTGAATCCTAGGTATGAAACGGTGTGATTTAAAATGAGAGGCAGTGGAAGCTGGAGCTGAGAAACAGCACTTTTGGATAGGTATGGTGAGTGGACAGGGGAGAGGGACTTGGGGCTCTCTTTACTGCTTCAGGCTCCTTTGAGGGAGGAAGGTAATTTCCTAAGCTTTCGTGGATGGGGGTGGGGTGGGGATTTCTTCTGAGGTTAAGAATCATACCTACTACAAGTCTAATTGTGTTGTTTGGGGGAAATCAAGGGGTGGAAATCTCCCTTTGTTTTGTCTTCAGTATGTATGTGAATGTGACAGTCTGAGAGGTGATGTAAAAATGAGTTGTGGGGTATTGGGCCAGGCATGCGGATTTCAGGTGCCACAGTTGAAAAGTACAGGGATAAGGGTGGACTATTAATAATGGAGCTTTAGGGCCAGGTTGCAGAATGTGTTAAGGTTGTGGGGTTGAATGAAACTAGAAAAAAAATAAAGGATCCTTTGCTTGTGGTAACAGCAGATAGTGCTTGGTGAACTGAGGAGGGAAAAGAAACACAGGAGGGAAATATCAAATATAGTTACTGAACCCTCATGTGTGTGCAATTTAAACAGGCTAACATTCAACGGTGCATTTTACTGTTGGTATGCCCTGTATGCAGCTGTGAGCTCCCTCCACCCAAAATAAGATGGGGGGAGGGGTACAAGGAGGAAAAGGCTTAGAGATAAGAGTTAGCAAGGAGAGGATGGTGCAGAGTGAGGTAATGGAGGCTTAGTTTAGAAGGCGTATAGTGCATTGTAGCCTTACAATTTTTAACTAGTGTTCAACATCCCCTATCCTGACCTTGTGAAAAATCCCCTAGAACACTACGAGTCTGGTATGAATGTTTTTATATATGCAGCATCTGTCCATGTTTGGAAAGATGCTGTAGATCGTAACTTTTCCCATGGAGTTTGAAACACTGAGCGAGCTAGGAACTTGGAGGTATTCCTTTGTTTTTGTTTGCATGAAATTTTTTTAATTGGGAAAGGGGGGCTTCTTAGACATTATGTTTTGAATATACTTACTCTCTGAGAGAGCTCTTTGTCTACATTATGGATTCTAAAGAGATGCATTTCATTTGGTGAAAGAACTAGCAGAGATCACATTTAAAATGCATGGATATTAACAGTATAGGGCCGAATGTAGATCTGCCCCCCAAATTTGAAAGCTACATTTACTTCTTTTGATTGATTAAACTTCCCTCTACCAGTTAAATGTTTAAATTTTAATGAATCATTCTTCCCTTCCCCCTCACCTTTTCTTGTAGACCTTACATTCATAGAGGATTTCATAGGTAACACGTGCCTGAAAAAATTTGCACCTGTTAATGAGTTTGCTTTGCCTTTTTTTTTCCTTGCCTGTGTGGGAGCTTAAAGGCCAGAAATGGCTTCATAAACAGTGGTCACTCATGAGCTCATTGTCTCCAGCCATGACCATTTGCCATTTCCTCAAAGAATAGTTTCACTTATGAGTGGGTACACCAGGAATTACACACATCCTGTAACTATTTGGGTTGCAACACAATTAGTCATAAACAGTAATGAAGGAACGGGAGGATGCGAAGCTCGGGGTCTCCACACACAGCTTATCTTCCCAGCCTCAGCAGTTGCGTGTATGGGGTAGAGATCTTAATGGATTACATTTGGAAGAAGCAGAGTTCCTATCAGCTTGCTAATTATAGTGATATTGAAGGCAAGATGAAAAGGATTGCTTTATTTTGAACTGGAATGGACATTTTGAAATAGCTATTATCTCATAACTCAAGCATGTCAAGCCAGCCCCAGGGCTCGCCTCTGCTCGGTTTTGTGCAATATTGTCCTAAGCTACCTAATTCTATTTCACTTTCACAAACTCTGTCCGATTGACTCAGTAGCCTCAGGAGCCATAAATGATATATAACATTTACTGTATTACTTAACTTTATTGTCTAATGAGGGAGAATTAGACACCCACAAGAACACCTGGCTGTGTTTTTGTTTTTCGGACTGGTGGTTGTCTTTTAATCAGTCCAAGGCTAGCACTCTAGCACTTACCTTATCTTTTAAAAAATGAAAATAAATGTAAAATAAGGGCGGCTAGGTGGTATAGTGGTTAGAGTAAGGAAGACTCACTCTTCCTAAGTTCAAATCCAGCCTCAGACTCGTACCAACCATGTGACCTTGGGCAAGTCACTTAAACCCTATTTGCCTCAGTTTCTTCATCTGTAAAAAAAAAAAAATGAGCTGGAGAAGGAAATGGCAAACTACTCCAGTGTCTTTGCCAAGAAAACCCCAAATAGGGTCACACATGACTGAAAAATGACCGGAAAAAAAAATAAGTGCCCTTAAGAAAAAAATCCCACGGCCTGTTTTCTCCAGACTGAATTTGTTAGCACACCCTGTTTATCAGTATCGGCTGATTGAAAATGTTGCAGTTAAAAATGAAACTTACAAAGCTACTATCCTTTACTAGACATACGTAATTCACTAAAACAAGCATTGACCAAGTGCATGCAGCGAGTGCTGGTTATGATGCTAGGTACCTTTTATTCAGAGACAGAAAGTGGGAGCTACATAGACAGAAACCAAAACCCTCTCCGGCTTAAAGGTCGGTGACTGGATCCACTTGGTTCTTTCTCTTTAAATATATGGCTTTTTAGCGCCAGAAACTATTGCCATAAAATGCTTTTGGAAACAGTTCTTACTTTTAAAGCTGAAACATGTTTAAATTGAGAGTTGTCTCCTTGTGACCTGAGCTGTATTTTTTTTCCATTTTTAATTTCCTATAACATCTTTGTAGGATCAGTGGACTTGGAGAGGATAAATTCCCTAACCTAAGTTTCGTACAGACCTCAGTGAAGTCAAAGTATTCAGTCTCATTTGCCTGTCTTTGTCTCCTTGAGATTGTCGCTCTCAGGATTTCTGTACCAGCAATTAGAAACTTGAAATGATTGATGACATATTAATCAGGTAGGAAATTTTAGAAAGCTTTGCAGGGAAATAATGAGTCTTCTTTACCATTTGCAAATTACAACACCCAATCTTTATTACTATTATCACTATAACTTTGTTGTTGGTATCATAAAATATAGACAGGTAGGGGGCGCAGTGGATGGAGCACTGGACCGACCTGGGTTCAAGTCCAGCCACAAATACTTACTAGCTGTGTGACCCTGGACAAGTCCCTTAACCTGTCTGCCTCAGCTTCCTCAGCTGTAAAATGGGGATGATAATAGGGTTGTGATATCAATCAAATGAGATAATATTTGTAAAAAGTTTTACAAAGCTTAAAATGCTATATATAACTGTTGGCCATTGTTACTGTTATCAGCATTATCGTCATCCTCATCCAATCAGGCTGTCCGGTGTTGGTACATCTTATATCTCTTAGGAGACCATAAACTCCACTGAGAGCAGGGACTTTTACTTATTTAAACTTTATTTACACTTATAGGACATTTGGTTTAAAATTTTAAAAAGAAACATCACCACTTTACCGATATGGAGAAAATTTTAAAATTACAATAAATATAGTCTGGCTCACTTATTACATGTAAATGAGGAAGACACATACTAAGTCATCCTCGCTGAAAAAAATTATTAATCAGGGCATTTTAGTAGAGTAGAAAGAGTACTTGGTGGCAAAAGACCTGGGTTCAAATCCCAGGTTTGAGGAATAGGGTTGGTTTTTTTTGTTTTTTTGGTTTTTTTTGCTTGGGGGAAAAAACTGGTAGAGATTTCTCTCGAATGAAATGTTCACCATTTCTGGTGTACATCTTGGTAGGAAAGCACATGTTCAGTCAACAGCTTAGAGTCTAGGATGTGGATAAGACAAAAACACACAACTACTAATAGATAATACGACACATATAAGTGCATTAGAGAGGTACAAAGCAAATCATTATCCGAAGGCAAAAAAGAACAGGCCGTACCAACTGCTGGCATCAGGGAAGGCTTCATGGAGGTGTCTTTTTGTTGTTGTTGTTTTTGGCAGGGCAATTGGGGTTAAGTGACTTGCCCAAGGTTACACAGCTAGCACATGCGTCAAGTGTCTGAGGCCTCATTTGAACTCAGATCCTCCTGACTCCAGGGCCAGTGCTCTACTCACTGTGCCACCCAGCTGCCCCAGGAGGTGTCGTTTGAATTGAATTTTAAAGGGTTTCAACAGGTGAAGAGAGGAAAGGGGAACATTATGAGTACTGGGAACCGCTTGAGTGAAGGAGTGGAAGCAAGAGAATACATGGGGTTTTTCGAGTCACAGAGAATAATCCACTTTGACTAGACCACAGAGGCTTGAAGAAGAATAGAAGAGAGAAGACAGGAAATGCCAGGTGACATCAGAGTGGTGGAAGGCTTTGAATGTCAAACAATGTCTTTACCTAGGCTCAGATATTTAATAATAATAATGATAGCTGACATGTAAATAGCTCTTCCTCTGCTCCAGGAAATGGGCTAATCCCTTTACAATTATCGTCTCACTTGATCTCATGACAACCCTGGAAAGTAAGTACTGTTATCATCATCATTTTACGAATGAGGAAACTGAGGCAAATTTTTTAGCTTTTTTTTTTTTTTTATCTCGGGCGGATCACTTAACCTTGGTTTGTCTCCATCTCCTCGACTGTGAAATCAGAATAATAATGGTACCGTCCCAGAGTTGTTGTAAAGTACCTGGTACATAGTGGATTCTATGTAAATGGTAGCTATTAGTTTTTATTACCCCTTCAGTATTATGTAGTAAGCTCTAATGTTGAGAAAATACCCAGAGAGCTGTGAGGAGATTCCTGATCATCAGCTATTCAGTGGGTTCTCTGTACTCTCCTTGCTAAGGCAGTTGCAATTGAAACAAGGGGCTTTGAGTTAACTAGAATATGAAATTAACCAGAACCCTACCCCTTTCTTGATTACGGATAAAACAAGCTTTGTAGCTTCATTTGTTCATAGGTCTCTGCTTCTTCCCAAATGTGCACAGCTCCCTGCCGAACAATTTTAAAGGAGTTGATCCCTCACAGAGCCACATTGGAGGAAGTAGAATGACTCATGTTGGTCCACAAAGGCATCTGCTGTATGTATGTGGTTAAATATAAATACAAGTGATATTTGTAAGATGTACATTTCATTTTCACTTTGCCTTCCAACTTGCTGACAAAATGATAGAAAAAAAGGAGCATTAAGTACTGAATGGTAGGTCACCGAATTTGATCAAATTTTACCCGTATTAATTTTTAAAATCTTTTTATTCAGTAGAGGTATCTGAAAGAAAAATATTTCTTAAATGTGGATAAAGTAGGAATGAATAAACAACAGAAATCTAAAAGAAGTTAGCCTAGCACATGTGAGGAACCATGAGTGCGAATATGGAAGTTTTAGTTTTTTATTTGGTCATTTTGGGAAACCTCAAATTGAAAGCAGGTCTGCTCTGGGGAAATTCCTCCCCAACAGGATGCATAGTAGAGTCTAGGCCAAGTGATTTCTACTTGGAGGTTTTGGAGTCAAATAATTCACAATTGAATCCCGACTGCCATTTACTACTTCTGTGACTTTCGGTGAGTCACCTATTTTCTTCATCAGTAAAATAAAGGGATTGGACTAGAGGACCTCTAAAGTCCTTTCCAGCTCTAAATCCTGATCCCACAGCATTTAACCTCTTCTGCCCTTTCTGGGAGGAATGTCCAAGAGACTCCACTGTTCATAGATTTTTATCATTCTGGTAAGGATTTAATTTTCCATTTTAGTGCCTTTGAACCCAGCTGTCCTTATGCCTGGAATGCACTCAATCCCTTTAGAATTTCTAGATTAAAGTACAGTTCAGTTGACACATCCTATACAAGATTCACCAGTTGCTAGTTTTTCTCACCTCCCCCCCCCAAAAAAAAATTACTTAGTATTTCATGTTTGTGTGTGTGTGTGTGTGTGTGTGTGTGTGTGTGTATGGTATCCCAAAAGTCATAGTGTGGTTTTAAGCTTACCAAAATTTAAAACTGCGCTATGTTTATGTGTATGTCTTGTGTTCCCTAATAGCATGGAAACTCCTTGATGGAAGGTCTTTCCATTTTTGTCTATCTCCATGACCTAGTATAGTGCCTGGCATTCAACCAATAAACATTTATTAAGTGCTTACTATGTACTGGGGATACAAGGAAAGGCAAAAGACAGTCTCTGCTGTCAAGAAGTTCATAGTTCAATAGGATAGACAACATGCAAACAGCTAGGTGCAAACAAGCTATAGATAAGATAAATTGAAAATAACCAACAGAGGGAAGGTATTAGAAGTATGCAAGATGAGAAAGGCTTTAGCTGGGACTTGAAAAGAGGCCGGAGAATCCAGGAAGTAGAAATGAGGAGGGAGAGCATTCCAGACATAGAGTTCAGCCAGTGACAGTGCCTAGAATTAGGAAATGGAAATTAGGAAATTCTTCATCTTGTGTGAAGAATAGCATGGAAGCCAGTGTCTCAGGTTCAGAAAGGATAATGGATGTAAGATACTAAAAGACTGGGAAAGTGGGGAAGGGAGGACTTTGTCAAACAGGAGGTTTTATATTTGGTCTTTAATGTGATAGGGAGCCACTGGAGTTTATTGAGTGGGGGAGGGGTGGGAGAAAGGGGTGGTCAGACCTGGGCTTTGGGAAGATCACTTTGATGGCTGAGTAAAGAATGGACTAAAGTAGGGAGGACCTGAGGTAGAGAGCCCAACAAGGGTCTATTGAAAGTGCAGATGTGAAGAGATAGGGACCTGCACCAGGGTGGTGGCAGTGTCAGAGGAGAGAAGTGGACCTTGATGAGAAATGTTGGGAAGGTAAAATCAACAGATTGTATATTGGGGGAGGTAAGAGAGGGAAAAGTTGAGAATGACAGCTAGGTTGTGAGCCTGCGTGACTGGGAGGATTGTAATAGGAATAGGGACTGGATCCTGGATTTCATTGGGATATGGAGGTTTCTAGAGCCCTTAAATGTTAAGTGCCTTGCCTAGGGTCACATAGTCAGGTCATGTCGGGCAGGACTAGGTCCTGGTTTCAAGGCTTGGTCTCCATCTGGTAAGCTGCCTGCCTCTCTGATATCAATATGTAGTCCCTAATTCATTTTTATTTATTTTTTATGGCCCACCTTAGCCATAACCTCTTCCTAAAGTATATATTTGGGGAGGAAGGCCAGATGAGTGTTTTACCCCTCCAGGTGTTTGGCCCAAGTTCACTTTTCTCACTCCTTGGCTGACTTCATAGGTTTACATTAAGGTGATGTCATCTCTACAGAGAAATAAAGAAGCAACTTGCTTTATTTTCTGGAGTGAAACCTTGGATGAGCCAGGAGGGATGAGAAATACACCACAGTCGCACCTCCCTCTACTTTATGTGGCTGAGCATTTGTGAGAAAAAAATTAATCAGTCAATATTCTGGCTAACTCAGATAGTTATCGGTTGCAAATTAAAATGCCCTCTTCCTATAGGAATTCAAATACATGCTTGAGCCTCTGCTGTGTGATTCCAAGACTGTAATAATATACTAGGTTGGCAGAAAAAGGTGTTCTGCAGTAGTTCATTTCATCCTTCCAAAGAACAGCATAAAAGCCAGAGCAGCTTAGCCAAGTCCAAAGGAAAATAAATGGTGTTGAGAACATAAGACCATACGCTTGAGAGAATGTGTTCCCCTGCTCTGGATTCTTTCCCTTTTTTGAGGAAAGTTCACATTAGCGTTCCAGAGAGGCGTGACAGGGGGAGAGTGGGTGGACATTGCTTTTGTATGAAATCACAATGTGTACATTGTTTTGAAATATTCTTTTCATCATACATTTAATTATGAAAACAATTCTCAGCATCCAAAAGGATGACAGATGTTCCACTGTGACAAGCATAAAGGATGTAAGATAGGGAAAGCTGGCTGTACCTCCTTGGGGGAACAGTCATCCTTGAGTGTTTGCTGATTACATATGTGACCATGCCTCTGATTGGGAAGTGGGGGAAGGAAGGTGACACCCTGTGCCACCATCTGTGGCTCAGAGTAGAATTAGGTGGAGCCCCAGGGTATTCCCTTCACCAAACAAGGGAAACCTGAATAAAATGTAAAATGCTTTGCCAGGCTTTCGAACCCTGATGTAAATTTATACAATCCCTCACGCGGGGGTCAATGCCCTAGTCAGACTGGACTGCTCTCTCCTGGTCCCCCACCCCCAATCAGCCTTCTGTTTTTTCTGCCTCTCTGCTTCTGTTCCCTAGGTCCCTCCCCCTCTGCCTTGTTGTTGCTGTTGAAGTTCGCTTGTGCCCAACTCTACGTGACCCCGTGGACCACAGCACACCGAGTGCGTTCAGCCTCCGCTGTGTCTAGAAGTCTAAGTTCACATTCGTTTCCATGACACTACTTATCCTTCTCATCCTCTGACTGGCCCCTTTCCCTACTGAATTTTAACTTGTTCATTCATCCTGTCATTCTGCTCTGTTTGCTGAGTACCTGTAGGTCAGGTAAGATCCTGCCCTTAGGAAACTTGGAATTTGGTAGAAGGATTAGACAAACCAAACAAACCAAAAACTTGATGGTGATTGCTGTAAGGGAGAAAGGGGTGTGTGTGTGTGTGTGTGTGTGTGTGTGTGTGTGTATGTATGTATGTATGTATAATTCCTAGGCTAGGTCTTTACGACAGGAGGGGTGGCATTAAGGCAGAGTTCTTAACTCATTCTGGAAGCCTCTTCTCATGTATCACCTTTTCTCATCCTTATTTTCAACACGGTGTCAGATATCTTGAAGCGCTTTGTTTCTCACCTATAAAGGTGCATAGGATCATAACTCTAGAGCTGGAAGGAACATTTGAGGGCAAGCACATTTGACATTTGAGGAAACTGAGACCTGAGAGGTTAGGTGAGTTGGCAAGATCACAAAGGTAGTAAAAATCCAAGTCAGAGTTTCAAACTCAGGTCTTAGGACTCCAAGTTCCTCTCTTAACCATATCACTCTTCTTCATATCTATGCAGTTCTTATCCCCTGCCAGACTCTAAGGTCCCTAAGGGAAAAAACCAAATATTACTTAAATTTTGTAGCTCCCCTAACTGGTACTCACTCATCTTAGAAGATCCCTCTGCCCCTGCAGCCTTCTCTTCCGTTCTGAGGAAGTGCCAAGGCCAGCCTTGTTCGCTCCTTCACCTGCTGCCAGCTCCAAGCCTCAATTCAACACCGTCTGTATTCCGTCTTCCCACCCACCCCACCTTTTCTGCTCCCTCTTATTCCTTGTCCCCTTCCATTAGAATATAAGCTCCACAAGGAAATGGACCATCTTTTCCCTTGTATTTCTCTTCCCAGTACCCAGCACAGTGCCTGGCACATAGTAAGCATCCTTGGTGACTTGACCACACTCTGTATAGAGTAGGCACTTGATAAATGTTCATTGAATCGAATTGCCCATTTTATGTTTCTAGGTGAAGAAGGTTCAAAGAAATGTGCAGCATTTCCACATGAATTGAGGCCTGGAGGTATACTTTAAAAGTCTAGCCCAACCCCTACATTTCACAGATGGGGAAGTAGATGCCCAGAGCTGAAATGACTTCTCCAGGTTCATCACAAATAACAGTATTGAGTGTACGCTTAATAATGTTTATCAAATGAAAGTTCCCATTACTGATTTCTAGGGAAATTACTGGAATCTAGGGAAGGTGGGGGGAGTGAGGAGCGTGGGATCGAAGAAGCAGGGGTATGCTGGAGCCAGCTCTAGTTGGAGAGCCGATTGTTAAATTTTCATCATGAGCATTTCCTTGTACTTCAGAAATCTGCAAACCCTACAGATCAAGACTTGATTTGTTATTTTGCTGATTGGCTTAAGAAAACAATAGAGCAGATTATACTTAAGACTGTCCTAAATCCATACTTTCTCTGCCACCCACCCCCCCCAATCTGGTTGTTAAACATTTACCAGGATATCCCTGGTTGTAAGGAATATTTACGGAATACAACACAGTTTTCTAATTCCAAGTATGACACTCATTCCACTGTACCGTGTTATAGGAATTCCTACCATTTATGGAGAATTTCTGAGGCTCTTTTTCCTGGGAGTCCCCCAGAATGGATAACTGTCCAAGCCACATGGTTCGTTGTGGGGGAGGGGAGGAAGGATGAAAGAGGAGTAGGACCAGGAAGGCCTACGTAATCTGCTTATCTATAGCCAAGAGATCTCGTACAGCTTTCAGACAAATCTTTACGTTCCAGATATGAGGACATCTCTAGTGAAGTTGGGCTTAGAGACAGTAATCTCATGATATTCACCATGCCCACAGTGCCAAGAAAATGGGCATAAACTTCAGAAATAAGGAACGAACGTAAGGCTTAGTCCTTCCCAGAATTCCAAGGAAGCTGTGCAGTCAAGTCAATCAGATGAAGGATATTGATTGAGCATTTACTGTGTGCCCAGTGCTATGGGGCATTCATAGAAGCAAGGAAAAAGAGCACACAAACTGGCTGTAGCCCTCATCATTACCCCAGAGCAAGATGTTGTCTAGGACCAACTGTGCCACCTAGTGGCTGGGGAGGGGTAGAGGGGAAACGGGGAAACCTTTTTCCTATTAACATTCTCCCAGTTCTTAAAGGAGGGGTGAACGTTTTGGGGGAGAGGTGGGAAACCATTTGTTAATATTTTCCCTTTAACTAGTGTGTTTCCATGTCTGGCAGCCTCTTGTACCTTCCTAGATGCATCCTCTTAAATCTCTTTCCTCATTGCTTTTTCCTACTTGTCTTCCTCCCTTTTTCTTTGGCCCTTGGCAGATAAGAATAATACTGGTAGTTCACCTTTACTAAATGAAACTAGATACAATAAAAGAAAATTAGCCTAAGTCTCTAAAGCTCTTGAAAGTGCCTGAAATCTCCATCAAAATCTCTTTTTTAAAGTCTGACAATCTGTAATTACATGTTCTTTTCCTCAAACACCAGTATTCACAGGCACTTTTATATTTGGTTTCATTTTACTTTTAATTACTAGAGAAAGGAACTGGACCCATAATAAGCCAGCCCCCCCTTTTGCAGTTTAAAGATCTGTGACTTGCCCAGGGTATGTGAATAGTCTGTATGTGTATGACTTGAACCTTCCTGGCTCAGAGGCCAACTCTCCACTACTCCAGGTTGCTCTGTTAATTACTAATCTTTCAAAAATAGCATTTTTTTTTACTGTGTTTCATCTAGCATCTTAAATGTTACCCATTTGTAGACTTTTGTGGACTACTCTGAAAATTTTGCAACCATTTAAAATACTGTTTTACTGGGAAAAGACTTTCAGTCAACAGAGGTTAGAGATGAACCTTTGGGCTCAACCCAGTTTCAGTTTCTCCTCGTAAGGAGCTTAAAACCCAAATTTAATTAGGATCCACATCCCTTGTTTATCTTTAGTATTCCTAGATGCTTGATTTATATAGCTTAGGTCCATAGGGACTTTTTTGGTTCCTGGGTTATTACCAAAACTTTATCGTACCCTGCCCCTTTCTTATATTACCTCTACAGAAATACAGTGCTATTTTGCATTCTTGTTATACTTGGCAGCTGAAATGGACTATCTGGATAAGAAACAAAGTCCAAGAAAAATCTTTTATAAATTGGTTTAAAAGATTTTTTTTAAGGCAAAGGGACTCTTAAGACACAAGATGAATGTGAATGAGGGTGAAACATTGCTAAATTTCTCAAGCAAAATCTCTGTGTTCATATTGAGTCAAATGACTTTTTGCCCCTTTCTTTTACAGTGTCTTCAGCTTATCCTTAAAATACCCAGGTAGTAGAAAGTATTCTTTTCAGATAAAGTGACTTAGCAGAAGTCTGGCTCTCAAGTTCCATGTGTGAGTTTTAAGGCCCCTGTCTTGATAATATCTTGGTGCACAGACATGTTTGATTCAAACATATTTGTGCACCCTGGGATGCTCATCTTAGATAAGACAGAAGACTTAGAGACTTGGTAGACTTGTTTAATGCTGTATTTTTTCCCCTTCTGTTGACGGAACAATTAATCCTTACTACTGCTTCTTCGGTCTAGGTGTGAGCAAACAATGACAAAGAGGACCCATGGTGTAGGACCTAGATGGATTTCCCCAGTAGGCTTCATGCTGCCTGCTTGCTAAACAGAGTCTAGGACTTAATAGCAGTGTGGAAGATACTAAAATACAGGGTGGTTTAATCTGGCAAGGGGAAGGCTGGGCTAAATTAAGAGACTTGGTTTCCTATGAGACTTGGGTAAATTGTCTCAACTCCGCACCTTAGGATTTATTTTTGAACTGTAAAATAGGGATGCTCTCCTTACCCTATCGGAATGTTTTAGCCATTTCTGTAGAAAAAAATATTTCATTTATAAGGTTCTCTTTGGGTCAGATACCCTCATTGGACGATAGTCCCCTTTGAAAGGTGTAATTGAATTGTCAGGGACTCCCGATGGATGTGATCACAGATCCATCAAAGTAACTTTTCCCGGTAGTTAGCACAGCTGAAATAGGCCTTTGATGCTTTAGCTTCTTTGTAACCCTGTTTCTCTCATACGTTCTAGTGCCTTTTCAGGCCTCATGCAGTCTTCAACACCTCCGGAGTCTTCCATAGAGCCCCCTTCTTGGTCTTGACCTTGTTTCATTGCGGAAGGTGAAAAATGTTACAAGCCACACCGTCAACGTTGCCTTGAAAACACTAGCAGAAGTTAGTCAGCGATTAATTGTTAAACTCATAAGATTAGTCACGACGGATTTTGGGATACGTTATAACAGATTAATCTAATTTCTTAAGGCAGGTTATATCAGATGAAAAATAACGATGTAGTACGTATGCAATCCCCCAAAATTGTACCGTGCGACACTCCCACCAGTCAATGGTTATGATCTCGTCAGAAGGATAAATAATTCTACTTTTTAAAAAGATGGTTTTCTGTGTTTCTGAGATTGTAAAGTACTTACTTCATTCTCTAGAATGGTAGAGACTCTTAAGAGCAAACGCATAAACAGAGCTTTGTAAAATGCTTACTAGAAATCCTGTTAGCTCATGTGTTTATCATTCAATGTTACAGACAAAGGAACAAACTAAAATCCATCTGTATCTTTTATTGTCAGTTTTGGTAATTGGGGGGAGTGTAGTTGAGCGAATGAGTAACTTTAGGGGAAGGGTGCAAGCGTGTTGTTTCGTTTAGTCTTTCAGTCTCGTCCACCTCTTTTGTGACCTCATTTGGGGTTTTCTTGGCAACGGTAGTGAGTGGTTTGCCATTTCCTTCTCCAGCTCATGTTACAGTTGAGGAACTGAGGCAAACAAGGTACCCACACAGCTAGGAAGTGTCTGAGGCCAGAGTTGAACTCGGGAAGATGAGTCTTCCCGACTCCAGGCCTGGAGCTAGCTGCCCGTGGTGCTGGTCTGACCCCAGCCAAAAGATGAACCGGCTTATTCCCCCATTCCTTGTTAGAGGAAACTGAATAAGATGAGATAGAAGGGTTGATGCAGGGGGCGCAACAGTTACAGTGGTGAGTAGAGGACCCTCCGAAGCACTCCTTCTGCACACAAGGCGTACATTTTGCCCAGGCTTGAACCGTCGTCACCAGTCAGTTGGTTCCCATGGCTTTGCGGGTCACCACCCGTGGCATGGCTTTTGACAGTTGACTCTGGGTTTTCATCTTCCTGAAGGGAGGTAAAAGTGGTCTGTCATCCTTCCTTCCCAGCCTTGCCTCTCCACCTTTCCCTAACACGGCCTTTCAAGAAGCCAAATGGAATATGCTTTTTTCTTCCTGAGTGTCCAGAGACCCAGCTCGGGCACAAACCACCGGGATCACAGGGTTTGTGTGTCTCCTGTCCCTAAAGCCTTTGAAACAGGAAAGGGTTTTTATCATGTTTCCTCCTCAGCTTCACTTTCTGTGGAAAAAGCAATGGAGAAACCATGGCTGTCAGACCCTGTGGTCGTTTTCTCCACAGTTTTCGAGCTATGCCCGCACGACGGTGTACGTAGCATCTCCCCCCCTCCCCCCCAGGTACTAAGGAACTACAGTAGTTTGTAGGCCGGGTCCTTTCTCGTTCAATTTAAGAACACGTTGGAGACAGGGCAGCAGTTAGGAAGACCCCTCTTCCTGAGTTCAAATCTGGCCTCAGGCACTGATTAGCGGTGTGACCCTACGCAAGTCTTTTAACCCTGCTTGCCTCAGTTTCTTCCTTTGTAAAATGAACTGGAGAAAGAAATGATAAATCACTCCAGTATCCTTGCAAAAACAAATCCCAAATTGGGTCAGGAAGAGCGGACACAACTGAACAACTCTAGAAGGGACTGAGCCAGAATGGGAATGAGTTTGGCCTCTAAGCGGTACCCGGGACCAGAAATAACCCCCGAGCAGTCAGCTCCCTGAGGGGCTGCCTGAACCGGATCATTCCGCTTTGGCCTAGCACCTCTGTAGTTGTGGGTGACGGGTGCAGAGTGAGGTATTGAGGTAACAGGGGTCCGTCATCCGCTTCTTTTCATTCATCACAAGATAAACAGTTGTAATTTGATGTTGTTCTAGTCACGTCTGACTCTTTGTGACTCCAGTTGGGGTTTTCTCGGCAAAGATGCTAAAGTGGTTTGCCATTTCCCTCTCCAGCTTGTTTTACAGACGAGGAAACTGAGGCAAACAGGGTGAAGTGACTTGTTCAGGGTCATACAGCTAGTACGTGCCTGAGGCCGAATTTGAACTCGGGTCTTCTTTACTCCAGACCTGGTGCCTTGTGTGCTGAGCCACGTAGCTGCTGGAGAAGCAATAAGGAAATACAAAGATGGGGGACATTTTGGAGTCCATTTAAAACAATGTATCTAGGAGGAGGCTCGTTACGTGAGTGTTATATTTTAGAGTTCGACTGAGCTTAAAAGACCTGAGATGTGTGAGCGTAGAGTTCTGCAGCGCAAAGAATGCTAGCTTTTGGAATCGGAGGACCTGGGTTCGAATTCTAGCTCTGCCGCCGATCGCCCGTGTGACCTTGGGTGAGTCGCCTCTCAGGGCCTCAGTTTCTTCACCGGTAAAACGAGGGGATTGAACTCAACTTCCTCCAAATCCTTTCCAGCTCTAGCCACAGGAGCCTTTCCTGTACTTGAAATTGGATCGTGCTCATGAGTCGCCGTGGCCAAAACAAATGATCACTTTAACGAACAGAAGATAAACTTAAAGCTTTATTTTTATAAACCACCAAAAATGATGGTGAGATTTTTTTAAAAAATACCACAGACCGCAAGTTTTGGCACTTTTACTCATTTGGATGCTTTTTTAATGGGACTTCCCAACTCCGGAGCCTTGCCATCATAAGTATATTCTCCCAAGCACTTTTCTTCCAACCTCGGGTGCTCACCGTACATACAGAATAGGCCCAATGTTTTAAACTGCACTTAGAAGCACTGTCTCACAAGGCTCATGGGCAATCATTTTGTTCTCAAGGAGCACTAAAGAACAACTCAGGTGGGTGTATAAGTGGGTGGAAAAATGGTAGGCTTTATCCTGGGGGGTGATGGGAAGACCATTAAAGGTTCGTTGTTACTTTCATCAATACAAAATCTAAATTGCTTTTAAATTACTGTATTTTAAACCTAGCAAAGAGAAAATCTCTGTCAAGGAAATGTGTTGGCTTTCCATGCTACCTGCTTTTTTTTTAAGAGGCTACATACGAGTCAATTATAAAGCACATTTTAAGAAATCGGAGCATTTAAAGTGATTTCACCAAGTTGTTTTGACTTAGAATTGGCATCTGTGACATTTGCGGATGAATACAAATATAAAAATCACAAAAGATAGAACCAAAATGAGATCAGTGCCTCAAGTGTGGTAACCTGCTAAGACTTAGGTGATTAATGACGTTGGGAGACCATAGGATAGCTAACGTTTAGATGTGACAGTTGGCATTCGTGTAATCTTTTAATGGTTACAAATGCCCGATCCTCTTATTCAGTTGTTAGGATAACCTCATGCGGTAGACTCTTTGCCCACCCACTCTATGGTTTATGTGGATCCCAGCCCATCTCTGCCTTCTCCTCCTGTGTCACCCTTGTTCATAACTTCCCATAAATCCTCCATGAGGGGTTTACTACAAGCAGGAGACCATTCTGTTGATGTCTTGACGTTGTGTGGACATCCGTAGAAAATGAAGACCATACACCACTCATTCCTCACTTGGATTATCTGTCCAGCCCGGTGAGGTAAGTGGCACAAATTTTATTATCCCCATTTTACAGAGAAGGAAATGGAACTTTAGAGAAATGAAGTGGCTTTACCCAAGGGTGCCAAAGGTCACAGACGGGTAAATGGCAGACCTGGGAGGCCAATCCCTGGCTTCTAACTGTAAGCTCAGGGCTCTCTTCGCTATGTCATACACGCTGCTTCTCATAATAGATTCGTAGTCACATATGTATGAAGAGCATGTACAATTATTCCTTTCATGTCTTGGGGGTTAGGAATGGGGCACCTCCCACATCTGGAACATCCAGTAACATTTTTTGGCCCTCCCTTTGTACCAGAGAAGAAATCTGAATTTTTTCCTTTTCTTTTATGGGGTATTTACAGTGCCTTATTGTAAAATTTGGGTGGATATTATGCAATACTGTACATATATTTTATGGATTTCTGCGTTTCTAAACTTTTCTGTGCCATCGGCTGGCGGCTTTTGCGAAACTCCCCCCAGATTCCCACTTAACTTCTTATGCCAACCTTTGATATATTGAAACTGTAATGGAGAAGGCTGGGATGTGGGAGAGAGAACCATTACCAATCAAGCATTTTTAATGCGCCTCCCGTGTGCTGGGATGCTGGGACAAAAGTCCTCAGGCGGCTTCCCTCCTCTTTTCAGACAGTATTCACATCTTTAGTTTTTCTGTCACCTGCATTTCCTCCTCCCTACTTTCTGCCTCAGGGCAGCTAGGATAGAGGGCCAGGGCTGGTGTCAGCAAGGTTCATCTTCCTGAGTTCAGATCTGGCCTCAGATGCCTGCTAGCTCTGTGACCCTGGGCAAGTCGCTTCACCCTGTTTGCCTCAGTTTCCCCATCTGTCAAATGAACTGGAGGAGAAGGAAATGGCGAGCCACTCCAGTGTCTTTGCCCAGAAAACCCCAAATGGAGTCACAAAGAGTTGGACATGACTGAAAGGACCGAACACCAAGAACTTCCGCCAGAGAGCCGTTTCATACCAAATAGGCAGCAGACTTGTTAGCAAAACTAACCAGCCCCTTATCCAAGTCTGGCATTGTATGCCCCGTTCCACACCCACGGTCCAGTCCTCCACATCTGCAGAGAAAGGAGGGAGGTGCATCATTTTTCCTTATAATTTCATCATCCTTTGCACTTACGGAGTGGTGGTTATTGGGTATCTGTTTTCCTGGTTCTGCTCACTTCTCTTTGTATTCAGTTCGTGTGCTTTCTCGTGGCTCACCTAGATAGCGAGGTGGTACAGTGGTTACAGTACTGATCTTCAGGGAAGAAGACCCCCCCCCCCCGAGTTCAAATTCATCCTCCAACACTTCATAGCTGTGGGGTCCTGGGCAAGTCACTGAACCTGTGCCTCAGTTTTCCCAACTGTCAAATGGGCATGGTGATAGTTCCTGCCTTCCTGGGTCGTTACGAGGATCGAATGCACCCGGTGCCTGCCGCGTACCGGGTGCTTGATAAATGCTTGTTTCTTGTCTTTGCCACGTTCACAGTCTTTATTTCTTACCGTGCAGTGCTTTTCCATTGCATTCAGTGCTGTGTTTTAACCGTTCCTCATAGGATGGGCATCAAATTTGTTTCCAGTTTTTGCTATTAGGAAAAAGTATTTCTTTACATAGTTTCCTGTATGTTGGATGGAGGTTGCGTTCTGTTAGTTGGAGTATAGGAGGTGGATATCAGGTACATGAAGGGTTCTTAGCCTGAGATCCATGAACTTTGTTTTGATTTTTAAAAAAAATGTGTTTTGATAACTATTTCAGTATATTGGTTTCCTTTCTAATTCTGTGGATCATATCTTATACGTTTAAAAACATTATTCTGAGAAGAGGTTCATAGATTTTACCAGACTGCCAGAGGAGGAGTACACAATTAAAAAAAAAAGATTCAGAACCTCTGAAATATGTAGACAATTGTGTGTGTGTGTCTGTGTGTGTGTGTCTGTGTGTGAGTGACACACACAGACACACACACAGGGTGTTTCAAAAGTCTTAGTACAGTTTTAAATAGCTTAAATGTTAAGAACCCCTGACCTAGAAAAACTAATAAAACTAGTTCTTGATCCGGACATGTTCCTAAGTGGTGGCTGAGTCGGTTGAGTTAGGGTGAGAGCAATCTGGTCCCAGGCTTGCTCTCCGTGTACTCATAACAATGACAGTGCAGTATTATTTTAAATAACTTGAAACTCCACTAAGACTTTTGGAGCACCTTGTATGTAGAAAGTATTTTCCAAGGAGAGGGTAGTTCTAATATGAAGAACAATTCGTTAATTTCTCCAGAAAGGGGATTCCAGATTGCATAATGTAGGGGGAGTATAGAGTAAGATAGGTACACAGGGGCTGGAGTTGAGATGGATGGTGGTTATGAGGACCCCTAGAGTAGTGGTCAGGGAAGGGAGCCTCATCTGGGGCAGTCTGTGATTCAGAATCAGATTTTAAGTGGAGCCGTAGGACAGTAGATATTCACACCTCTTATGGTAGCAGTAGTAATGTTGATTTGATTATCAGTTACTGGGGGGATATCGAGTTTTATGGCAGTATCAGGGAAGATAATTAGGCCCTGGTTCTGTCTAATGGTCAAGGCCATGAGAATTTAGGGATATCTAGAAAAGACTTAAAACCCTAAGTCTGTAATCAAATACTATAGCCTATCTTGCTCTTGTGGGGGAAGATTTGCAAAGGAGTGGAAACAGTTTGAGAGGGAAACATTTAGGGATAGCCAGTCATAGAGTAGTAAGTGTCTCAGGAGTGTTAGTGAGGATAAATGGGGAGCCTGAAAGCCTGAGTCCATGGGAATATATCATGGAAGTGCCAGAGAGCATGCAGCCTGAGAAAGCTCAGTTTAGAGGCAGTAGGAGCCCTCTGAGTTTTAGGATTTGCCGTTCAAGTTGCTTCCCTGCATGGTCACTGTTAAGAGTATATAAAGGGTCAGTAAGGTTTGTGACCAGGTTGTTAGTACACAATCCCTGCCCCCTCCCCACCAAGCATTTGTCAATATGTCTGGAACAGGAACAAAATCTTTGATCAAAGCTTGTCAAGGTCAGGCCTTCTTAACTTTTTGTGTATGTCATGGACCCCTCTGATGGTCTGGTGAAGCCTAGGGACTCCTCAGAATATCTGTTTAAATGCATAAAATAAAATGAGACTATAAAGATAGGGATTATAAAGAAAACTACTTCAATTGAGACACACTTATCAGAATAAAAAAACAGACAAAATTCAGAGCCCCCAGGGTAAGAACCCTTGATCTAGACCTCTTGTCTGAATGGTGGGCTCAGCTCAGGTTACTTCCTGCACTGGCATTTAGGAACATGATGGAAAAAGAACCGGAATTTAATCACAAGACATGGATGCAAATTCTAGCTGTTTCTGACTACCTTTGTGACCCTGGGCAAGTCATTTCCTCTCTTTCTGCCTCAGTTTTATTAATGGCAAAGTGAGTTGCCTGGACTGAAGGACCTCTTTAGGTTTCTTAGTCTCTAAATTATAGTATCCTACTTCAGAAGGAATGGGGTCTGGCAGGCAGAGGGGGAGGCCTTACCAGTGGTAAGGGGAAGAGAGATTGTGACTCTAGGCGGACCTGATGAATACTGGGAGCGTGGAAATTCAGTGTTTAAGTGTGTGAACCTCAAAGGGCCTTGTGTTCAAGGCACAGTATCATTTAATTAAGCTTGTCTCCTAGAGTTATTGGTTTATTATTGTTTTTGCTGCTTCGTGTATTTGGGGTGTCGCAAAAGTCTTAGTCTAAGCTTTAAAGGCTTAAAACTGTACTAAGATTTTTGGGAATTTGAACATATGTTTGTGCCATAGTTTAATTTTAATAAATGATTTGACTTGACGTTCCCTTTGCCATCTTTCCCACCCTTAAAAACGCAGCCTCCTCTGTTCCTTAGCTTTGTGTTTTGGTGATCTCAATGAAATGTTGTGTTCCTGTTCATGGAGGTATTAGTTTGAAGTACTGGTATGAAGACTCAAATGATAAAAAGTGAATTTGAGCTTTTTTTTTTAATCTCTGGGTAAACAGTCTAGTAACTCAACCGTAGTGATATCTAACATTCTGAGATTCTGCTGAGCCCGGAGGGACTATGGTCCAGACATGGGGCAATCCTGGGAGAGCCTGGCCTCTAATAACAGGGATTAGACTCTTTTCTCATACTCCTTAGGCCATTTCGTTCCCACATCCTGGCACCTGGGAACATAGACACTTACAAGGGCACATGTGACAGACTGATTGAACGGTAGCAGTACTAACTGCCGTCTGGGAATAACTCCTTTAAAGCACCTGAGCATGAAGTGGGATACAGGACTCCTGATAATGCCATTCTCTCTTTCAAAGTACATGCCTTCGCTGTCAACCAACGGTATCCTCTCCAGTGCAGGGACTTCCCCTGCAGCCAGTCACCTTCTCCTCTATGGACTCATCACCTCTGAACGACTCAGACTCACAAGGTGGCCGGCCTTCGCGCTTGGACATGTTCATCTTGGGAACGATGTTCATTCACCTGAGGTTATGAAAGAATAAACACAAACTTGGGCTGAGGCTCAGTGTTGCCTGTGCAGGACATGGGCTATAACTGCCATGTGCTCAGTAATCTGACGTTTCTGCTGGGACAGAAGAAGGCCAGCCTTCCCTCCAGTCTTCACTAGGAGATGGTCACTCCCCTCTTTAAAGGTCCACTGAGTCATTAGCTATTCAGACTAAGCAGCCAACAGGAAATTGCAAACGAATCATTCATTCAGCAGAGTCTGTTTGTCTCTGTGTCTCTCTGAATATGTCTCTGTCTTTCTCTGTATCTCTGTCACACGCACACACTCATGCACCCAGAAGCTGCCAGTGACTCCTCATCTGAATGTGCCAGGGACTCCGCAATGCTCTCTGCATGCTCTGTGCAAACCTATTACGTTGGGCAGGAATTCCCTTTTCTGTTAGCTCTCGTATAAACTTACTGAGTGAAACATGTCCAATTGAAGCTGGCTTTAAAGCATTACTGAGCTGAGTTTTAGAATTAGTCAGTGGAGAACCCTTCTAATCAGAAGACCAGAGTCAACTGAGGTTGTCTTAGCCGTATACCAACTGTGTGACCCTGGACAAGTCACTTCTCTTAGTTTTCTCATCCGTGTGTGGGGGGGGGGAGGGTTTAGTTAAAAAGTGGGGGTTGCATTCATTGGCCCCTAAGGAAGGTCTCGCCTAGTTCTAAATCGGAGCTGCCCTCTCTCTCTCTGACTTGTTATCATAAGCTAATTCTTGTCTATTTTACACCTCCATCCTTCCCTCCTAAACCTCAGTAGCTATGGACATTTGGCATAGTCAAACTCATTAGTTAGTTTAAAAAAAAAAAAGGTATCTCCACACCCCTTCCAGGCAGTATCTCACTACATTTTATACAACTTAAAAAACAGCAGTTTGGGAAGGTGAGAACAGAGGAATTTCCTCTTCCTCCCTTGCCATCGCTAAGCTGTAAGCTAATATTGTGTGTGAAAGAGGGAAAAAAATAGCAAGGTCTCAGCTTTCCTCAAGATGTCTCTTTGTACTTTTCATTTACAAACCCTAAGTTAAGCCTCCCACCCAAATATTAAACAAAACAATAGTTTGTGTTTTAATTTACCTGCTTTAGGGCCCCACATACCTTAATTTAAGATGTCATGTACTTCTGAGAATTTAGAAGCCTTTCAAAGTCCCCTTTTAGTACACAGGAATTTGGTTGTGATTGTTTTTAGTGATAAATATCAAATTTATAATATTTTTAAAGATAACTAGGAACCAGTAACTGAATTGTCATTCACGGGACTTTTTAAAAAGTTGCTAGTAAGTAGGAATTTTTCCTAGAGGACTAACTGGGCCATAGGAGGTAAATGAAGTTTCATGAATATGTAATCCTTTGGAAGGGGGAAGGGGGTGTTTTGGGAGTTTTGCGGATGTCATTTTCCTTAAAAAAAAAAAAAAACAAAAATTAGTTGCCATTTATGTAATACTCTTTTTCCTGAAGTGTTTTATATATGGACTCTCACTTGAGCTTCACCGTAGACCTATGAGGTAGCAAGACCAAATGTTATCACAGCTTTATGGGTAAGAAAGCTGAGGTGGAAAGAGGTGAAAAGCTTCACCCATGGACATAGCTAACCAGGGTCTAAGTGTGAGTAATGGGATTTAAAGTAAGTCTTCTGGACTTTAAGCTCAGTACTTTCTCCATGGTGTTATGCCTACTGCCCCCTTCCCCCTTTCCCTGAAGTCTGATAAAACCTTATCTGGTCTAGAGTGACTGTTTTTGGCCTTTTGCATTCTGGAGGGTGGTAGGATAGGGATGATTTCTGGTCATGTTGTACTTACCTAATCTAGCTTCTGAGGTGGCCTTGTGGCCTGATAACTTGAGTTGGGTTGGTGGGGTACAGGCTCTGGGAACCCCCTTGAACTCTCTTTGAATCTTTCTACTTGATCTTGAATTCCCCTAAGGCCATAAGCCTTCCATTCTCGCCATGCCCAAATCTCTGTTACCCTTAACCTACCCTAGCCCTCCATTGTCTGTTACCCTCGATCCTCTCAAAATCCCATTCTCTGGGTTCCTGGTGTCTGACCTCTAGTCACCCCCAGCTACTGGCCGCTCCCATCAAGACCCTTCCTAAACCCCTCCTCTAGTCACCCCAGACCACTTGGCCACCCCTAGATCCTTCCATCAGTCTTTCTTTATATGAGATATAGAAGATCCATCTTGCCTCCATAAAGGTGCTCAGATTCAATCTGACCCACCAGCATTAATGACACAAATGCTCAGCCAATGCTGAGATTTCTTAAGAATGTGGCCAATATGGCAGATTTTTAATGAACTTTATTTTTCTTTGGCTGAAAGAAGGCTTGGGTCGAGTTCATTCAGGGAGGACCTGCATGTCGCCATTTTGGGGTCCCAGCACCCCAAAACTCAACATGATCACAGTAATTATTGAGCTTTGGAGAACTAAGATAACTATGGGTCTGTTAAGAGATAGGAGGAAATCCAGTGTTCTTTTCACTTCTGTCTCTGCAGTGAGTATGTGGTAAAATTAAAGAGGGCAAGAAGTAATAGAGAGTCGGAAGAGGCCAGAAACAATTGATTGTAGAAACAGCTGGGTTCACCTTTTCTCACCTGTGTAAGAAACAAGTGCTTCCTTACCGAGAACTCCGCATGGCCATTAGTAAATTCAGGAAAGAATGTTCTCTTGCAAGAACTGGTGACCCACAAGTAGGCACACCCTTGCAGTGCAAAAACACAATCTTTTATTTTCCTGTCCCAAATGCAGATCCCTCCCTTCATTCCCCATTGGTTGGGTACTGCAGAGTTTACAGCCTATCCGAAGTGCCTAAACCCTGCCCCCCCCCCCAGTTGCTGCCCCCTCCATCTTTATTTTCTTTATACTTTATTTAGTAAAAGAATGACAAACCCTAGAACAATCCCCACGCAGGATGTCTGCATCACTCAGATTTATGATCTCTATATGTGTTTAACCATAGCATGAGGAAGGAATTTTCTCAGTTGGTAAGAGAATTGACAAAGTGTCAATTGAAAATACAACCCCAGGATAGCTGTGTTTCCTTTACCATTAACATAACCTAATATAGATAGAAGTCCCATTATTCTATGCTGTTGTGCAATAAGAAATGAGGAACAGACAGACTTCATAATAACCTGGAAAGAAGACTTACATGAACTGATGCTGAGTGAGGGGAGCAGAAACAGGAGAACTTTGTACACGATTACAGACACACGGTCTCTGTAAGGACTAACTCTGATAGACTTGACTCCTCCCATCACTACAAGGATCAAAGATGACTCCAAAAGAGTCAGGATGGGAAAAGCTATCCCCATCCAGAGAAGGAGTTATGGAGTCTGAGTGCAGATTGAGGCAAACTATTTGCTCTCTTTTTTTCCCTTCTCTTTTTGGGTTTCATTTCTTCTTTCTCATGATTCATTCCATTGGTTATAATTCTTCTTTACAACTGGACTAGTATGTAAATAAGTTCAATGAGAAGGTAAATGTAGAACTTACATTGGATTACATGTTGTCTTGGCGGGGGAGGGAGAGGAGAGGGAGGGAGGGAATATTTGGAACCCAAAACCTTGTGGAACTGAGGGTTGTAAACTAAAAATAAGAAAAAGATTTTAAAAAATCAAAAAGAAAAGTCCCATTATTCAAGATAGTATCTTGGGTTAAGGCACATTATCCTTAATGGAGCTTCACCTGGCTTTGTAGTGGCTGACAAAGCAAAAGGCATTCTCTGGGTTTACTCAGAGAACAAAGAAAGAATGTCTGCTCTCCAGAGTGCCTGATGAGTGATAGGCAGAAGCAACATCCCCAACTACACTTTCTACAACCAGTTTATTTCCTGCACTAGCTGTAAGGAACCAGTAAGTGAGAGACTTTCTGCCATGTATGACTCCTTAGATTTCACAAATCATATCGCATCATTTCTGTGGAAACAAAAGTTTAATCATTATTTACACCCACATCTTATAAATTGGAGGAAATGCAGCAGATCTACACATACTCGTAACCCCATCAGGGGTTGTTAGCACTTCCATAGTGCTAGTTTAATATGATGTCAGAGTGAAACTTAAAAGTAATGAAATAGACTTTCAATATGGTGATGTGTGGTAGGCATAAATAAGATAAAATAGGGGAAAGCTTTTTAAGGTCTTTGGGAAAAAAAACCCAAAATAAGTTCTGTCACACACACACACACACACACACACACACACACACACACACACACACCATCCCCGCAAGACTCCTTGTAGAGAGATCCTCTTTCCTTGTTAAAATCTACAAAACTGATCTTAACGCAATTTTAAATTACCTTGCCAATAACCAGGTCAGATAATAAAAGTTAACTCAACTTTTATGTCTCTATTATTATAAAATCAAAATTGGACCCCCGGCCAATTGTCATGTTTAAGAAACTCAAATTAGAAAAAAAAGAAACAGAAAAATTAGAACCCAGTTTTTATATTTTGCATTAATTCATTGTTCATTCCCCCATCAGAAGGATTGAGATTCCACTAAAGAATTAATAACAGACTCCAATACATACATAATACATAGAGTGATCAATTTTGAAACAGTACATATCAAGTAAGTTATTTATAATAAAATCCAACTTCTGATCATGTTCAAATAAATAACACCTAATTAAAATGGATGCTTCTTTTAAGGCATTTACAAGATAGACCACGAGCAATTCTTCTTTTAACATTAACTAATTTTAACAAAACGGAGGCAGGTATGATATTAACTAAGTAACAGAATAATATCCTGGTTTCACAAGTCCTTGACCTAATTATCCCCATATCATTATGAGAAATTAAAGGACCTTAACTTACACAAGAATATATGCTAGTAACAGATGTCAAGGCCAAATACTTAGCTGTTTGAGCTAAAATTCCAGGCCAAATAGCTCAATCCTGTACTTTCAAATTACTATAGTAACCTCAGATCTTCCATTATCAATGCATTATTAACAGATTTAACGTTGAGCTTATAAAACTTTTCGATTTTAGAAAATTGCCATGAAAGAATAGGCAGGGAACAATGTTTTCCTAACTTCCTGTCTATTCCAGGCAGAAGTTATGCAGATGGCCAATTGTATTGCACCTGGCTTAAAGCCTGCAAGGTGTCATAGTGGGGAAATTAAGTCAGGAGAATCCTACCTCAGCTCATGGGGAATAGTCGTTCTCCCAACTGTTCCCATGAGAACACCCCCTGCAGTTCATAAATACAGTTCATGGACCCCTACAGGTTGCTGGCATCATGAAATCAGTGGCTCAGTAGCATTTTTTGGTAATCAGTCATACCTAGAGTCAGACTCAGTTAACAGTCCCATAAGATCTTGCATAGCAAGTTCCAATAGTCAGAGTTTCAGATATGTGACTATGATCTCACATTGGTGGGAACGTATTTAAGGTGAGTCTTAGGTTGTTGCATACACATTACTACACAGTTCCTAATTAAATAACATACAGATAAAATTTCCCATTAAGATCACAAGTTACTACTCCAATAGATTTGTTTCTCTGTTTCTCAAGCTTATTTATCCTTCTCTAACCATATTCAATATGAAAGAACAAGATACTTCAGGAATTGAATCTTACACGTATGGTAAGTTCAAACATTAACTCTAGGCCATGGAATGAATTCAGATCTAAACAGCAAGATCTTTCCCACTTACAGCTCAGTACCTCCCATTCAGCTGCTGACTCTGACTCTTGTTTCTCTAAAAGCACCCATTTAAGATCAGTCCAAGGACACAACAAATCTAGGAATAAAACTTGAAATTCACAGTAAATTTGGACGTAATTGTCATTAGTATCAAATTATTAGCGCAACAAATTAGCTTGAAAATGGAAATTTAGTAGGCCTTCTAAAAATCACACAAAAGATTTTGCAAAACATTTCTTCGTACAAGTTATTTTCTCTTCCTTAAAAACAGTTTACAATTTATCCTGATATTACTATAGTAAACTAAACTAATAAGAAGGAGATTTTTCAAGGTCCTTTCTTTGCATAATTACCAAGTTTCCTTTCACAAAAATACTTTTGTAAATACTTGATTTAAACAATAACTCCAAATAGCTTAGTTTAGTTTTAATTTTCATAACCGAGAGCCAAATAATTTAGACTGAAACTTTCCTTTTAAAATGTAGACAAAACTTGGAAGTTTATGATTTCTTAAATTATAGTACTTCAGAATATTACAACACATGGTCAGATAAAATGACCCCACAGCTTCCTGGCCCATTTTTCTCTGATAGTACAGTTCTTAATCCAACAACATCTAGATTATAAGAGAAATTGCTTTTCTAACAACATGTTTGCCAAATTTTACCAAATTACCAATGTATACCAAATTACACAATATAAGGAAATTTTAGAAATAGAACAATAGCACAATTATGTACTTAAACGTGAAACAAAACAAATTAATTACCAATCAGGTGGCCTCAATTTAATCGGATGTACTTCCAAATTGCTTTACACAGAAAAACATTCATCTCATCACCATTGGCATACTAAGAGAACCCATATAAAGTTACTAAGTATGAAGCAATTACATTTAATTTAAAGTTAACATTCAGTTAGCATTTGTCCAGTGCCAAGCATTTTTACAATCATGTGGTCCTGCACAACATCCCTGGGAAGTGGGTTCCACTATTATCACCTTACAGAACAGTAAACTGAGGTAAATAGAATTTTCTTGTGGTCATACAGTTAATAAATTTCTTAATACCAAATAATATTATCTTTTTTGCTTAATCTTGATAGGAAGAGCACTCTCAGATGCTTTAATTCAGGACAGATTTTGAGTTATACCAAATGAAATCTGGATTTATAATCATTAATGTTAAACATTTTAATTTGTTCAAAGTCCAATACTCTTGGACCTTTAAAAGAAAATAGTATCCTTAAATTTTATTTTCCCTTAAAAAGACACATGGTAAAAAAAAAATAAAAATAAAAAAAATAAATAAAAAATAAAAATAAAAAAATAATAAAAAAAATAAAAAAAAAACAAAAAATAAAAAAATTAAAAAAAACAAACAAAAAAAAAAGACACATGGTAATAATTCCCAGCCCCGAATACCTTTTCCTCTATTTCCTTAGAAAATTTTTCTGGCTATATTTTAAATCTTTCATTACAAACGTGAAACATTGTACAAACACAACAGAGACAGGACAGACTGACAGGACAGAGTGTGCAAGAATCTAATTTTCTTAGTGGCTTTTTAGGCTTAGTCTGTTTTTAAGGTAAAACAATTTAGAATTAGAATTAGAGTGGTCAAAATTCAGAGTTATCCTTTAGTTCCACATCTTTTTTCTAAAAGCAACCAATTCAGATTAAGATACAATTTATCACATGCCGATTTACTCTAACTGACCCATAGCCAAATTACGGAGAATATCCTTTAAGAGGAGACCTGTCTTGAGGCCCCTGCTCCCAGAGCCTCTTGGAGAGGGGGGAAAAACGGACTGCAACCTAATACGGGGAGTCCAATAGATATAGAGCAGGGATTTGGGGATTAAGACTCACCCTTCAGGGCTAGGATTTAGAGAGAGTGCTGTGGGTGCCCTGTCCCAGTGCTGTTGGAGGGTGGGAGGAACCCAAACTCCAAATCTGAGTAAGGGCAAAATTAGGCTGTGTGTCCATATTTTTATTTCTCACAAGCTGGCTTGACATGCATTGTATGGAAGTGCACTTCAGAAATGGGCCCCCCTCCACCAAGGGGGCCAGTCCAGAACTGGCTCGATTTGGGGGTACAGGGTATCGACAGGGGCTGATATCACCATCATCATTCTACCTCTTTGACAGAGGAAATACCTGTTCTATCAGACCTTCTACTGTACCAGAGGACTCCCACTCTTTGGCTTTCTAGGCAGAAGGATCTAACTCCACCCAAACCTGAGCAGATTAAATCAATTCAGTCCTGGTTTGGAGTTTGACCAGGGTAAGGCTCAATGCAGTCTTATATATGTATGTATATATATATATATGCATATATATAAATACATATATATGCACACACATTTACATATATATGTATATATACGTATATATATATATATATGTATAGCTGTGGGGAGATGGTAAGGGGAGCTGTGATTTGAGGGGTAGGGTAATATAACAGCAGTTGAGTGACAGGACCCTTCTAAGGAGAGCATGCGCTATATTGTAGAATGAAATGTTTCTCCAGAACCCAAACTAGTTGAGAAGTTGTGTTCACCCTTTTTTTTTTTTAAGTTATACACTTATCTATAAAGAAGAAGCTGAAAGCAGTACAGATGATAGTCAGTGTTCAGAGACCTGATGCATGTGCAGGCTAGTCGAAAAATAATACTTCTGTTTTTAACTTCCCCATATTATATGGTTTAGTTATCAGTGTTTATCAAATAGTTACCTTGCCCCCTAAAATTATAAATCTGGTAAGTTTTAAGATGCAGTTAACCATTGGGCTTTCCACTGAAAATAAAGGAAAAAAATATTTTCATAGTTAAAATCAATGCAAAATGAGAGAGGCAAAGGCCAGCGGGAAGAATAATTTTTAAAAAATTAGGGGAAAAATCCAATTTATTTTCTGGGGACTTTGTTCTTTATCCACTTCCCCTCCTCAGTTTCATTCTGTCCCGTCCCATTTGCAAGACTTTAAAAAGGTTGAATTATGACTTTAAAAAGAATAAGGAACTTCACTATTATAAGGTGTTCATCCATTGCTGATCAACTTTGACTCCTCTAAAATAATTTCCATGGACAGTCCAAATGGAAGATTCTCAATACAAAATTCTCTTTGGTATCCGATCTCTTGCTACAAAACCTGTACCTTAAGAACAAAGTGCTCTGTGGAGAAAGAGTAACCGGCCTCTCTGCCTCTGGGGGCATTGTCATTTGCACAAGAAAGGAAAGGAGCATTTGATTCTTTGTTTGCTGGTGGGCTTCCTCTGCACTTTTGATCTGGAGGTTGTGATTTTCTCTCTGGCTAGGCCTCAAAGGACTGGAAACCCGAGCCTTGGTTTTATTTTAGTTTAATGTTGATGGTTGCTTTTGTTCTCGAGTTTTTGCCTGCTTCCCATAAACCTGACAAAAACCTCAGGATGCTAGAGTCTTTAAAAATCCAGCAACTTGCAACTCCTTGAATGGTAAAAATTATATATATTAAAATAAATTTAATTGCTATGTTTTAATTATTTGGGGAAAAAAAAAAAACTATCCTCAGTCTACCAAAAGCGATCATTCTGCGCACTGCCTCTACATAATATGTTTGTGTCCAAACCCAAAACATGGTTTAACCTCTAAAGATTCTCGGGGTGTGTGTTTATATATTTAAGGATGCATATATCTGAGTTTGCCTCACACTTTCCCTTTTTCCTTATCTCTTTCTCTCCATCAAGCCGTCTCTTATGTACTTCCTCTTTAACCTCCTTCTCTTCTAGGACAACTCTGGACCAGTTACCTCCAGAAAATCTCTTCCCCTTTCTACTCACCTTCATTCTTTCTCATGTACCTCATTGTCCTCTTCCCATTCTCACCTATTTTCTATTTTCCCCTCTCTGAATTTCTTTATTCCATTTATAAGCCAGAAAAACCCAATTATGATTCATAACTGTAGGCATAATATTAGTGACACAGCTCTCTTAAAGAAAAAGCCATGTTGTTAGAAGGAATTACACAGAATAAAGGACCAGTATTATCAACCACCGACATCCTTGAAAGATCCCAGTCATCCCTTTCAGAAGCTCTGGAAAAATCTCTGTCTTCTTCTCTCTGCCCCTCCCCTCCCCCATCTTTCACCCTAAAAGGTGAAGACAGAGTATTAGACTAAGAGTCAAGAATATCTGAGTTCAAATCCTGCCTCAGACACTGGCTGTGCGACAACTGCTTAAAACCCCACTTTGCTCAGCAGCAAAATGAGGTCACAGTATGACACAACCGCCAGGGTCATTGTAAAGATCAAATAATATATGTGTATGTATGTGTGTGTGTATACATATGTATACACATATATACATATACAAAGTGCTTTGCCACCTTAAAGTACTGTTATCAGTTTAATTATTATGTATTAATTAAGAATTATCATTAGTTATTATCATCATTATTTATGTCCTCAAAAACGAGGCAATAAAAGGCAATAAAAATGATTTCTTAAATAACTTTATTAGCATTTCTACTCTGTATATTTGCCATTCATTAGGATTTTAACTGTGCTGCAGTCGAAGCTTATTCTGAGTTCTAAAGAAGAAAGATACAGACAGCTTTGGTAAGAAACTTATTTGTAACTTAGCGATTTTTCTGAATCTGCAATAGACCCTTAGTGTAGCCGTTGCAAGTTTGGTCAGCTTTCCAGGCCCACAGATCTGAACAAAAGGAGAGCTAATGACACGAATTTGTCAGTAAAATAAATCTTTACTTTGATCTTGGCAGATTTGACCTAGTGAGAAGGGCACTGTGCTTGCTATGGGAAGACCTTGATTCAAGTCTCTGTTCTTCTAATGCCCAGCTCAGTGGTTCAGGGCCCTGAGGCCTGCTCAGCCAGATCTCCTCTGCACCTGCTCTGTCCTGGCCAGGCCCATGCTGGGCTGCGCTCTGCTCCCAGCGACCATCCAGGCTGTCCTGGGCTGGAGACCTGCTTCCCTCTGTTATTTCATGGGTTCCACAGCTTTAGAATTTGTTCAGAGCCATTTTTACAGGTGTTTAGAGGGATTTGGGGGAGACCTTAAGTGAGTCCCTGTTTTCCAGCCGCCATCTTGGCTCTGCCCTCGCAGGCTCGTTGTCAAGAAAACCTTCCTAACAATTTTTGTCCAGTTGTTTTCAGTCATATCTGACCCTTCGTGACCCTGTTTGGGGTTTTCTTGGCAAAGATGTCAGAGTGGTTTGCTATTCCTTCATTTTATGGATAAGAAAACTGAAATGAACAGAGTTAAGTGACTTGCCCAGGGTCACACAGCTAGTGCCTGAGGTGGAATTTGAACTCGGGTCTTCCTGACTCCAGGCCCGGTCCTCTATCTGTTGTGCCACCCAGCCGCCCTCCTAATGATGCAACGCAAAAACTGGAGAAGATTTCCCCTGTATTGGAAGACTTTAAGCCAAAGTTAGATGATTCATCAACTATGGTAGAGTGGAGGGTATTTTCGTGTGCATGTTTGTCTGGATGGTTGTTGAGGTGTCTGTGTACCACCCAAATACTCTCGTGTTTATCTTCTAGTTTTAAATACTATTGAGATAAGGACAGTTTTCACCAAAGACTTTTCTTTAGGCTACTGCTGCTTTAATAAGAAATAAATCTTATTGAAGTTATCCTACCTCTTAAATAATTAAAAATAAAAAACAAAAGATGCGTTTATTTTATCCCAGAAGAAAATGAGGTTTTGTTGTTGAAGCAGGGGAAGGCCTGCCTGTGCATTCATGATCGGGCATTTGACCTTACAGTATTTCTCATAGCAGTATGTTTCATGGCTGGCTCACACTGGGGATGGAATTTAGCTGCCCTTGGTCTGGCCAGGGTGAACTTGGATCTTCAGTCACAACCATCTTTTCTCATCCTTGTGATTATTGCCAGTTTTATGAACCTTGCTGTAGTTAAGTCATCAGCATTACCTTGAAACAAACTACTCTGGGCAGTTCTATCCTTATCAGTCAAGCAGACTGTGGTTTTCTGTTTGCTTTTAAACACTCGGTCCTGGTCTATCAGTATTTATCTCCATTTTATGGAAAAGGAACCTCAGAATGTCCAGTGGTTCACCTTCCCTAAGTTCGTGAGGGACCCAGGGTTTAACACTCCTAGGTCTTCTGATTCATAATACATTACTCTTTGTGCTATATTGCAGTACTTCTGTTATTATGTACCAATTTACTAGAGGTGATGGTTCCAATTTATAGAATTTTTGGAAAAGAATCGTAAGACCGGTTTGCTTTTTAAGACTATTTAACATTTTTCTAAGGGGAAGTTGTTTGTTTACATACAGTGATGTTTATATAGTTATAATCTTATTTTAACTTCAAAATTTTCAAACTGAGGTAAATTTTCAGTCTTTCTAAACGCAATTTGAAAAAATTGACTTTTCTAGTGAAAATTTATAGCCTATCTGTTAAAGGGCACAAGTACAGTTGAGCTACGCTTGACCTACTACTGGTGTTGGAAAATTTATTGAATTTGATTTCTAAAACTCTAATGATTTATATTTGGATTTAGTGAGGGTTTCTTGTGTTCACAGCAGTGTATCATTATGATTTCTACTAAAATCATCAGGAATGGAAAAAGGTAGAATGTGGTGGCTTATGAAACTCATCCAGTTGGTCTGGTTGATCAAGGTAACAGCTATTTAGATTAAATTAGATTGTAAATTCCCTTCTTTTGTATCCCCAGTGCTTAGCTCTGTGCCTGACATGAAGTAGGTGCTTAATGAATATTTATGGACTGACTGGCAGCTGCTGCCACTAGCCCTTCAATAGAGTAGCAGCTCCTCTCACTCCCATAATAAAAAAGGAGAGCCCAGATTTCTGAGCTATTGTCAGGCCAGCCTAATAAAGTGTGGCATTTGAGTTTTGTGTTTTGGAAAGGTAGGAAAGCAAATGAGAGGTCTTGATGGAAAAACCACCATGTTCCAGAGAGTCTGAGCACCAGCATAACTTTCCTTGTGTCAGAGGGCAGCTGTGTCCTTGGAGAAGGCCCTTTATGTTTGGCTGTGCTATCAGTTGCCTGAGTTTTTGACAGACTGCATTGGGGTGATGGATATCGATGACGCTGTCACTCTCCCACTGAAGTTTTTAATTGGTGTTTTTGAGTTTTGTTCTTGGCCTCTTGGATGGGTGTCCTTCCATTGCTTCCAGCAGTGTTACCTGAGATCAGTTTGGGTTAGGAGTTTAGATTCAAGAAACAGACTTGTCAAGTGATCAAGAAAGGACTTGAGCACAGATTTTCTCAATTTGTTCTTTTTCAAGCTTTTTCAGTGGCATGCCCCATTCAGCGATCTCCTCTTTCTCTATTTTATTCATGCAAGCATTCAGAGATGTAAAGCTTAACCTAAGCACCACTTTGGCTGTGTCCCATAAGCTTTGGTACGTTGTCTCATTGTCATCCTCTTAAATGAAGTTATTAATTGTTTCTATGATTCGTTGTTTGACCCACTCTTTCTTTAGGATTAGATTATTTAGTTTCCAGTTAATTTTTAGTCTATTTTTCCATGGCCCTTTATTACATACAATTTTTATTGTATCATGATCTGAAAAGGATACATTTAATATTTCTGCCTTTTTGCACTGGATTGTGAGGTGTTTATGCTCTAGTGCATGGTCCATTTTTGATTATGTGCCATGTACCACTGAGAAAAAGGTATATTCCTTTCTATCCCCATTCAGTTTTCTCCCCAGGTCTGTCATATCTGCCTTTTCTAAAATGCTATTCACCTCCTTAACTTCTTTCTTGTTTATTTTGAGGTTAGATTTATAAAGTTCATAGAGGGGAAGGTTGAGGTATCCCACTAGTATAGTTTTGCTGTCTGTTTCTTCCTATAACTCCCTTAACTTCTCTAAGAATTTGGATGCTATACCACTTGGTACATATATGTTAATTAATGATATTACTTCACTGTCTATCATGCCATTTAGCAGGATATGGTTTCCTTCCTTATTTCTTTTGATTAGATCTATTTTTGCTTTTGCTTTGGCTGAGATTAGGATTGCTGCCTCTGCTTTTTTTTCTACTTCACCTGAAGCATAATACATTGTACTCCAGCCTTTTACCTTTACCCTGAAACGCAGATTTCTGACACTATGCCTGCTGTCTTTTCTAGACTACAGACCATACTGCCTCTCATACAGACTATATTGCCTCTCAATGACTAGGAAAGCCTATCTTACATCTACTTAGCCAGCTGGTTACTTTTTTAGCCAATAGTCTCATTTCCTGTATCTTTTCCTGCAAAAGTCTTTCCTCCCCGCCCCCAAATCCATAGTTTTCTAAACAATTTGAATAATATAGTATAGGATTTAAACTTTTAGTTTGTCCAGGTTAGAAGCATTCCCCTATTCCATTAACAAGGATGTTTATGTTTAATTTCAGATCAACTTTCACTGAATGCTTTTCTTCCTTTGCAGATCTGTCTTTTTTGTCTAGACAGGTTTTTTTCTCCTCTTCTTAAAGGACTTTTGTTTCAGCTAATACTGTGAACTTGTGTTTATAGTATATATAGCTCCCCGTGACTCTTCTTCCTCATGTAAAACAAAATAACAAAGAAGCTTTACAGAAAAAGCCTGGAAGATTATACGTCAATACTTGTTTTATCATCATGGGTCTTTTTAAAGGTCGGTAAATTACTTCAGGAGAATTTCTATAGTAGTATATGGAGTTGACTTGTTATGTTATCAATTGAATTAAAGGTGCTTTTTGAGTCACAATCTGATAAAATGTTATCTGAAGATTGATTAGTAGCTGTTTAAAAATAAATACCTTCTCCTTCCATTGCATTTGCCCTTGAAGGCTCTCTAATGTGGTTCCAGAGAGCCCCTTTGAACCGGAGACCTCTGGTCAGCTTACACCGCTTTCCTCCTGGCTTACTGCAGCAGCCTTGGGAGCCACTTTCACACACCAAACTAACCCGCTCAGTTCCCACTTTTCTTTGCCTTCCACTCGGTGACCTGGGACTCAAGCAGCTGCATGCTTATTGTGTATGAAGACCAGAACGGAAGAAAGGGGAAAAGAAAGAGACCTATGGGGATTGTTAGTAATAGGACATTCTCAAAAGCAGGTTGGAACCAAAAGGCGGAGTAATAAGGCCATGATGGCTACTCGGATGCTGTTTTCTTTCTTTTTGGTAGGTCTCTTTCTTCTTTAATTGCAGAAATTTGAAGTTTGGAAACTAGGAAAATGATTTACATCTTCTGAAATTCAAACCCAGCCGCGTCATTAGGACGGATTTCATTTTGTTGTTTAGGAATGCTGTATTTGTCAGGCTAGGGTATTATCATGCCTCGGAGACAATCTCCTTGTCTTTCTATTAATGCAGATTTTTCAGTTCAGGAAAATAGCCGTTATTTGTGTAACATATTTTTCTTCAATAGGACTAAACTCGACGGTCTTAAATCGGATAAAAACGCTACGCAGCTTTAACGTTCCATTTTGCTGTTGTAAATTATTTGTTTTCTAAGTAATGGTGGTTATTATCCTGATGCCCCGCTCCCCTGCAGTTACCTGACGCTTCTAGGAAGAATCAAATCTTAAACGGAAAGTTCAGCTAAGAGTTTTATGATTTTGATAAGCCGGGTAACTTTAATTTTTTGATGGAATAGTTCACAGTATTTATAGATCTAATTCTAAAAATTGGCCAAACATAGTTTACATAGATACATACACGTATGTATGTGTTGTATATAGCCCTAGATTTGGAGCCAGAGTAGCTGCATTTAAATCCTTTCTCTACTTATTTCCTGCGTGACCTTGGGAAAATCACTTAATCCCTTGCGGCTTGTTTTCTCACCTATAAAATGAGGAATTCCCATGAGATGCCCTCTAAGGTCTCTTCCTGGTCACAATGTGCGATCTAATGTGTTATATATGATGTATTATCTAATGAATATATTCTGAAGTACGTGATAAAGTTTGATCCAGCTATTTACCTGCTGACCTTGACAATGTTGAACAGGTGTATATAGAGACATGAAGAATAACCTCAGGTTTGAAAATGAGGAGATTAATTCCCTTTCAGAAACTTTATATAGGCAAACATTCTTAACTGTGGGTGGTTAGAAAAGTCCATATACAGCTCATAGAGTCATATAGAGTCATAGACTGAGATCTGGAAATAAGCTAAGAGCAAGTTACTTGCCCAGGGTCACATGGCTAATAAGCAGAAAAGCTGGTTTTCGAATCTAGATCCCGACTCCAGATTCATCACTATTCTCACTGTTCTATTTTGTTTTATTCCTGTCTGTTCTCTCCTTTCAGCACACGCATGAACATCCTGTTGTCGGTGATGGTTATAATCCTGTTTTGGCAAAGCAGTGTGGCATATGTGTTGAGTCTGAGGTGCTTGTGTAGGGTCATGACCCCGTTTGGGATTTTCTTGGCACTAATCCTCTTTCATTTTTGCTTAGTGTATCTGACCTGTGTCACTATTTTCTAATAAATCATCTGTGCTTACCACAGTGCCTGGCACATAGTAGGCACTTGGTAAATATTGGTTATTGATTGATCGATCTATAATTACCTAACCTCTTTCACTTTTGCTTAGTGTATCTGACCTGTGTCACTATTTTCTTGGTATGAGAGGCATTGTAGTTAAGTGGAAAAAAGAAAGATCAGTGACTGTTACATTACATGCCTTCTAAGATGTTTATTAACATGATATGTCATTTTTAGGAAAATGATGTCCTCTGGGATAGTGGAAATAGCAAGGAGACGTGTTTAAGTTGGTTCTCCTGGGCTTCAGCCTGTAACAGATACTGATACAATTAGAGAATTGAAGGAACTATTTGAAGATCAAAGGAGCAGGATCCCGCTGTAATTTGAAAGACTGGGTCGGGGATAAAAATCCGCCGGGCTAGAGATGGAGCGAAGTGTAAACGCTGGCAAGTGTAGCCGTGAGAATAGGAGAAACTAGCATGAACAGCCCTTCCCTACCAGTGGGTGGAAACCTCTCTCTCCAAGGACATCGATGATCTCCTTACTGCTAAATGGTCTAAATCCTTTCCGTATGATGTCATTTGACATAAATGATTGTACACTCCTTGTTGGAAACCTTAGGCTTCCTTCTTGGGTTTTTGTGGCCCTGCTTCCTCCTGAATCTCCTCCTACCTGTCTGATTTTTCCCAGTCTCTTGAAGATGGTCGTCCATGTCCAGACCCCTAAGTTTGGGTATATCCCAGGGCCCTCTCGTAGCCTCCCTATACGTTCTCGTGACTTCAGTCAGTTTCCATGGTTTGATTCTCAGTCACTGAAATTTTTTTTTCATGCTTTTGGAGACAGTGGGATTAAATAATTTGCCCAGGTCACACAGCTAGTGTCTGAGGCTGGATTGGACCTCCTCCTGCCACCCTCGCCTCTCTCTGGAACTCCAGTCCCACATCTCCGACTGCTTACTGTATCACTCCCCTATGGATGTCCCATAGGCATCTGAGACTCAGCACGTCCAATTCACTCTTTCTCCTGACTTCTGTTTCTGCCAGGGCCACCACCATTCTTCTGACCTTTCGGGTTCGTAACCTCAGTCATCTACTCCTCGTTCTTGCTTTTATGGCCCCAATCACGTCAGGTTCTGTTGATTCCTCTTCCATGTAGCTCATTTCCAACCTTGACTTACATCACAACCACATTAATTCTCCAGTCCATCCTCTACAAAGCTGCCAAATTGATATCCTGAAGCACAGATTTGAGTGTGCTCCTCCCTTGCCCAAGAAACTTTGGTGTCTCCCTGTTGTCTCTAGGTTAAAACACAGACTTCTTTCACAGTTTAGATCCTTCACAGTGTAGCGCCAGCCTGTCTTTCTAGGCCGACTACACACTGCTCTGCCCTTCACACGCTCCGTCTTCTAGCCATACTGGGCTTCTTCTGGCTGTTCCCTACACACAACATTCCATTTCCCATCTCTGATTTTGAACAAGATGTTCCTCTTGCTTGGAATGCTCTGCCTCCTCACCCCTTGCCTCTTGAGACCCCTAGCACATTTCAAGGATAAACTCAGAAAAGAGGCCTTTCCTGCTTCCCCAATTGTTGGTGCCCACCCCAATTAGTATGTAATTAGTATAGATTGTGAATTTATTCATCTGCATGCTTATTATATTTTCTTCTCCCTTTAGATTACAAACTTCTTGAAAGAAAGAACTGTTTAAAAAAAATTTGTCTTTATTTTCTAAAGGCCTAGAGTGCAATAGATGCTTAATAAAAGCCAAATGGAGAGATGAAGAGATATAGTAGAATAGTAAAAAAAAAAAAAAAAACAAGAATAGTAGATTGATGTCTATTTAACAGGCCTGGATTTGAATTATAGCTACTTAATGCATGTGTAACCTTGGCCAGATCTTCATTTGGGCCTCAGATTGTTCTTATGAAGAAAGAGGGCTTAGATTCCTAAGGTCTCTTCCTGCTCTCAATCCTAGAATTGCAAGTTTAACCAGGTTGAAAGCTGGCACCTCTTATGTTACAGGGTTATATCTTAAGCAAGTTTACATTTTTTTTTTTTGTTATAAGAAAGGCTTCCTCTCTCCTAAGAAATGAGAAAATACATCATCTTAGAAGGGATGGGTGACTATGGTTGTGAAACACTGTATATGTGGTCAAACTCAGATGGCGCGTTATTTTGCTAAACTGCTTTAAAAAAAAATTGTTACAAGAGATGTCTTGGGGATAAGGGAGGAAAGAGGGGTGAATTTTGGAAGTGAAAAACAAAGGATCAGTGCAAATTAATGTTTAAAAAGCTGGAAAGCAGTAAAACCAGGAGACCTAAATTCCAGCAGTGGATAGAGCACCAGAATTGGAGTGAGGAAAATCTGAGTTCAAATCCAGCCTCAGACACTTACTAGCGGGGTGAACCCCGACAAGTCACTTAACCCCCATTTGTCTCTGTTCCTCCTCTGTAAAATAGGGACACATTGAAGAAAGAAATGTCTAGCCATTCCAGGATCTTGGCCCAGAAAACCCCAAACGGGGTCACCAAAAGAAATGACTAGACGACAACAAAAATATTTACGTATATAGGCAAACGTTTAAAATGTGGATCAAAATGCAAAAACGTTTTTGAGACCTTAGGATGTGTCTGGACATGCTGGGCTACCCCCGTCTGCATCATGTGATTATGAGTGTTCCATGTAGTAATTATAAGAAGTAGCATGTAATGGAGACATCTAGGTGACAAATCAAGTTTATCCAGATTGTGAAAACTGTGGGGTTTTAAAAATAACCAATGTGTTACATATGGTGAATACTTGATAAAATTGGGGCTAATAGCTATGGAGAGACAGTTTGCTGGCAAGTGAGCTGTATCCTGCTTGGGGTTTCCTGAATCCCAAGTATAGACTGGGTAGAACTAATGAATGTCCTTTAGAAACTTCTAAGGAAGCAGATGATTGTTAAATTTTTACTTCAAATGTATCTTAAAATTGTGAATCTCCTGTTGCCGAGGCATTTATTTTAATTCATCCTCAGACCTAGCTGCTTGTGTTCTCCCCCAAGGCAGTGAGAACATTCAAACTAAGTTGTCCCAATGCAATTCAGGATCAGCTTGCTAGTCACAAGAATGGACTGAAACTGGACCCGTTGGTCTCGTTGGTATGGGGAAATCCCAGGTGAGAAACTCCCTTTACAAGTTCAAGACAGCGCCTCCTTTGCAATATTATAGTCTTAGAGAGCTGCCAGTAGCACTCAGGTTAAGTTACTTACCCATCTAACGTGTCAGAGGTGGTCATTAAACCCAGGTCTTCCTGGCTTTGAGACCGGCTCTATCCACTGCCTGGAGGCAGGAAGACTCATCTTCCTGAGTTCAAATATGGCCTTAGACCCATTCTAGCTGTGTGACCTCGGGCTAGTCATTTCCTCTGTTGGCCTCAATTTCCTCTTCTGTAAAACGAACTGGAGAAGGAAATGGCAAACCACTCCAATACCTTTGGTGAGAAAAATGGAATCACAGAGAATTGGACCCGACTGAAGAGCAAGTCAACAGTAACACTATCCACTGCGCCACACTGCCTCTGATAGCCTCAAAAATCCATCAGTAGCGAATACGAAACGTTAACCATGCGTCCCCTTTAGACATTTTTATTAGTCTTTGCTCTTCCACAGTTTTGAGGGCTTAGCCCTCACTTAGGTCCTTGGGTTTTTGCCAAGCCAGGATTAGAGTAGTTGGTGTCTAATTCTCCTGGGAAAATAATGGAATTAACCTACCTTGGTTTTGCTCTACATTTCTGACACAAGTTCTTTTTTCTGAAAAGGTTGGAGCGTCAGAACTGAGGGGTAGCTAGTTTTGTCCATCAGCTTTGTTCTCTCCCCTCCCCCCCCCATTATCTGGAGTCCTTAGGGCAGCTCAGTGATGTCTAAATTCTTATCTCTCATTTTATCTCCCCATCCCCACTTCCCAATGCATCATCCTCTTAAATTTGTTAGAATCTGACCTAGGTTGTAAATGCTCTATCTCCCAGAGAGATTATTTAAAATAAGAATTCCTCAGTTGATCATGATCCTAGTTGATTTTTTCTCATAATGTTTCTTTAAAATTAATGTGAGAAAGAAGCAGGGTTCTTTGTTTGGTTTCATTAAGACTGATACTAAAGAAATTAGACTGAGTAGGAAAAATGAATATTTTAGCCCTAGGTTAGCTCTCATAAAGGATGATACTACATTTCTCTGGCTTCACATTTCCTGTATCCAGCACAAAGAGAGATCCTGGGTGAGCTCTAAGGAGATACAGTATGATGGAAGACAAGAGAGTTGAGTCAAAATGGATGATTTATAAATCTGGAGGGCCCCCACCTTTCCCTTAAATGGGACACAGAGAGGAGAATTCAATGGCTTTTGCCCTCTTCTTGGCTCTCCTGATAAGCTCCTGTCACATCTTGAACTACTCTTCTACCATTATGCAGGAAAAGGTACTGTTAGCCTAGGCAGGTAGAAAATAGAACCTAGCAGTGAAGGCGGGGTAGTATTTATTCTCATTCCCACCCCTCTGTAAAGGTGAAAGTACTTGAAGGGAAAAAACCAATGGAAAGATTACAAAATTCAGCTGAGAGATAAATTTTTTGCTTATAATCCCACTTCCTATATGAAACCTTTTCTGTCTTTCCCCCATTATCTTTTATTTATCGTGTATACGCTTATTTGTATATGCCCCCCCCCCAAGTTACGTAATGTCTTTGAAGGCAGAAACAGTATCATGCTTGTCTTTGTAGCCCCAGTGCCTGGAATTTAATAGGTACTTGACAAATGCTTATCAATTGATTATAGGAACAGTCAAATAAGGTCATATGATAACATTTTACATTATTTAAAATAAATATAAATAACTAACATGGTAAGTTTTGGCAGAAAGAAGTCCGGTGCATGCTGTGCACTCCAGGCATAGGCTCTTAGTAATTAGAAACATTCCGCACGCCCTTGTTAGCTTACTGTCAGTTTGTGCCTAAATGCTATTGTCTCTCCTCGTTTATGGCATTCGTGAATAATACGGAAATGTGGCCATGATATCAGGGAGATGATAACGTGACTTGCAGTTCATTTTGATTTGAGTGAAGGAGGGCTGTGCAAAGTCACCAGCCTCACTTTCTCCTCTAGAGCCATCTGGGTGCAGTGGCCAGATATTCACCTGGACGACTGGAGATGGCCCAGGATGCAGTGGGAGACCCTGGTCCTTTTAGGCTAAGGTCTCTTCAGGTTCTCACGTTGAGTGAGGTAACGCCCATTCAGTGAATAGGCCTCTTTAAGAGGTGAGTCGAGGGATGGCCACTTTAATTTTAAAAAAAATCAGCCTGGGAGGGGAAGACCCTCAAGAGTTGCTGGCCAAAAGAGAAACAGGTACTACTTATATTCATGCATGCCTCATCTCAGAAAGAAAAACAGCGTTAAATTGTGGTCAATATTTGACCCCAGAGGAGATCCATGATGTGGACTATTCCCAAAACTGTAGATAAGGCATTCTGTGACTCGGACTTTTTCAGTTTGCTTTCTTAAGCCTGTCTTTAAACTGAGTTTGCACACCCTGGGAACCTTCTCAGATAGTGGAGGAGAGGTGAACCAAAAACTTGGAAGATGAGAGAGGGAATAAGGAATCTAGCTAGATGCACAGGAAGTTATACCAAGAAAACTGAGAGTTGGTTACAGTCTTAATGTCTAGCATCAGAGATGTCGTGGTCACAACAAAGCAAGCTTAGATGTATGTGAATTATTTCATAGCCTTGCCTTTTAATGGCTATTAATGTCTTAAGGACAAGAATCAGTGTGCAGCCATTCCAGTGTAAATGTGATGCTCTGGCCTCTACTGTAAATAAGAGACCATGTGAGTTTGAGGTTTTTTTCCCAACTCCAGAGATGGGATTAGGCCCAAACCATCCTCTGTGTTTTGCCTCTCATCCCACTTGGTATTTGAAAATAAATCACATTTCTGACTTATCAACACAGCATCACCACCTGGGCTTCGTAAGTGCATGCTCAGTTATCTTTAAGAAGCCTTTCAAGAGATACCTAGTTAAGATGCTGCTATGAAAGGTTGAGGAAGAACCCAGTTATTCCACCTATATTTCAGCAAAGACTTAAAAGGCCATCAGATTGAATAATGATCAAGAAATCAAAGAGAAACAGTAGTAAGCTTTGTTTAAAAGATGGTTAGAAGCTGCAAGCTTAGGAAGAGGGGTCCTTACAAAGAACCCAATACTAGGTCAGGCCTCAAAGCTGAGGCCCGCAGCAGCACCTGGAGCCAGAGATTCCCCAGGAGGCTTGTAGTGCCCAAACAGATGACCACTGAGGCTCAAGCCCCATTCTGGATCATCACTGATTTGTGTCTCAGGATATCGCCTGAAAAGGAATTAGAGTATATTTTACAGCGTTGTGATGGAATTTGTTAATAATTACAGCTTGTATTAATGTGACCCCTTATTGCCTATAAAGTACAACTAGCTCCAAACTCTTGAAATAGATAATATAAATATTAATGCCCTCATTTTACAGACGGGGAAACTGAGCCTCAGTCTCAGAGCTAGTGAATGCAAGATTCAGGCCTTGAATTCCCAGGCCAGCAAATGCAGTACTGTGCTTTAACCGTGTTATTCAAGGTTATGCTGTTGGAGGCAATATTACCGAGAGAGGCAGGAGGGCAGCAGACCTTAGGAAAGGGAGGGACAGTGTGGATGGAGCCAAGAAGATACACGGTCTACTTTCACATATTTCCTGTGGAAGTGAAAGATGGAAGAGGCGTTCCATAGCCCTCGCTGCCTCTCACTACAGATGTCCGGAGGCTGCATGGTCGCCCGACGGAGATGCCGCACAAAGGCTTCCTGGAAGGGCCAAGTGCATCGGACTGGATGGCCCCCGAGGTTCCCTTGGCGTCTAACATTCTGTGATTTCAGCATTTGCATGTATTACCAGTTCCCGACCCTCCAAGTCGAGGGCTCTGACCTCTTTTTGTGTCGTGGACCCATCAGTCAGCCTGGTGAAGTTCATGGACTCCATCATCACCATCACCATCACCATCGTACAGCATTCATGTAGTGCCTTACAGTTTGCAAAGCCCTTTCCATGTTATCTCAATTGATCGTCACAACCACCAAATCGATGTTAACAAAGGCTAAGTGGCCCACCCAGAGTTACAGAGAGCTACTGCATCACTTTATACTGTTAAATGCTTCACATAAAATAGAGGATTATCAAAGGAATCAGTTGTTTTGAAATCCAGTTATCAGATTCTTTTAAAAACACAAGTTCACAGGCCCCAAGTTAAGAACCTTTGCTCTGAAGACTTCTTGGGGGAAGGGGGGTTGGAGAGGGATCCAAATTTTGAGTTTGTTGTTGTTGAGTCATTTTTCAGTTGTTTCCTATTCTTCGTGACCTCATTTGGGGTTTTCTTAGCAAAGGTTTGATTTGCCAAAGAGGGGTTTGCCTTTTTCTTCTCCAGCTCCTTTTACAGATGAGGAAACAGTTGAGGCAAACAGAATTGAGTGACTTGCCCAGGGTCACACAGCTGGTTAAGTGTCTGAGGCTGGATTTGAACTCAGGAAGATGAATCTTCCTGACTCCAGGCCCAGCACTCTATATCTGATTCAAGGGACTTCCCAAGGTAAAGGAAGGATCTTTTTATTAATTTATTTTAAACTTAAATACTAAAATTTAAATACAAAATAAGAAAAGGAAAAAGGCATTGCCATGTGCACAGCAGAACGGAAGAGAGAATTCAAAATATACAGCCCTAAATTTCTATTTTGAGAAAGCCTATGTAATAAATACTACACATTGTATTCGAAGCTGTCCATCTTTTCTTCGTTTCCTTGTACGTTTTCTTTTGTTCCCTGCTTTTTACTTTGTTCTTTTTTCCTCCTTCCTCCCCCTCCTTCCCCACCCAGGAAGTCTACGGTTAAGTATTAAGTGCATGTGTGTTGTGTGTGTGTGTGTATACACACATACATACATATACACACACATATATACTCACATACAGACTTAGATATCTATAATCATACTTATAAACAGACATATACATTCATGTGCATCTATGTAAGACCATACTGTACACATTTGTCCTCTGTTCTTCTGAGGGTGGATAACATCTTCCTTCAAAAGTCCAAGTCTTTCCGTATTTTTCCAAGTCCACCAATTCATTATTTTCTACACCACAGCAATATTCCCACCTTATAGACTGTCCAGTTATTTTAAATAGTCTAAAACAATATTAATATGCCTGACCTATAGTGTCGTTTCCCTATTTTTTTCTCGTTTGATTAAATCTATTTTAGCTCTAACTTTTTCTGAGATCGTGATTACTGTCTCCACTTTTTCTTCCCTAACAAATTCTGCTCTTGATCTTCATTTTACGTTTGTGTGTGTCTCTTATTTCCTGTCCCTCCTGACTCCTCTACTTGACTTCTACCCACTACCTTGCCCTCCTATTACTTACCCTACCCCCCACCCCTGGAAGACTTATTTTTTAAAACTTTGCTGGTTGCTAAGAGGCTGATTAAGAACCCTGGTTTTTAATCTTGTTCTGATAGTGTTTTGTTGGTGATATGCCATAGAAACCTCCTGGCAAGCTTGGCATGCAGCTAGGTTTCTGTATAAGCTCATGCATTCTCCTGGATCAGATAATTTCGCAGACTGCTGTGTAATAAGTACTAACACATATGTGCCATTTCACAGTCTGCAAAGCACTTTACTGAATCCACAAAGCAGTCCCACAGAGGGACGTGCCATTAGTATCCCCATCTTACAGATGGGAAAACTGACCCCAAGGCCAGTGTTTTATCCACTGTGCCATTTACCTGCTTCTAGATAGGTCTCATTTTTATTTAAAGGTCCCTTCTCATTTCAACATAAGAAGTCAGTAGACCCGCAATGCAGCTTTAAACTAAAGAAAGTTAATAGTTGACTGTTTTTTTGCTTTTTTATGAACAGAGAAGTTATATCTAAAATTACTTGGTAGCAGCTAACAGTCTAGATTAAAATAAAAAGAAGCCACATAGGTTGTCAAGATCTTCTTGGTCCCTAGGCGGCAGAATGGGAATCGATTCAATTCAATAAACATTTATTAATCACCTACTATGTGCTGGGGCAGTTGGTGGCACAGTGGACAGGGTGCTGGGTCTGGAGTCAGGAGGACCCGAGTTCAAACTTGGTATATGTGTGACCCTGGTCAAGACCCTTAAGCCTGTTTATCTCAGTTTCCTCCTCCGTAAAATGAGCTGGAGAAGGAAATGGCCAACCACTCCAGTACCTTACCAAGAAAACCCCAAATGGCGTCACAGAGAGTCGGGCAGGACTGAAGCGACCTAAGAACCCTATGGGCCAGCCAGCATGCTAAGCCCTAGGGATGCAAAAGAGGCAGAAGACAGGCATTTCCTGCCCTCATGGAGCCTACAGTCTAATGAGACAGGCAACATGCAACCAAATAGATACAAGGCAAGCTAGATACAGGTAAATAGGAAATAATGGACAGAGGGAGGCATGTACAGCAGCAGAATGGCCTCCTCTTATTTGGCCAGTATATTGTTCTGCATGTGCATTCGCTGTCGCCTTCTCCAGCTTCAATTATTCTTCTCACACTGAATCAAAAGTAGAACATGAATGCCTGAATCAGTTCTATGGACCAATTTGAATTAATTAATAATAGAGCACTAGATTTTGTTAGTTTTGGTCTGCTGCTTCAAATCGTCATTTATTTAGTGATGGATAAGTCAGTCAGTAAGCATTTATTAAGCACCTACTGTGTGCCATGTTAAGTGCTGACTCCAAGCTGGGTATTCTATGCATTTAGCTGCCCTTTGTTGAGTACTGGGATGTAATTAACTGTCCTCTAAATACTTAATGCCCTCCTAAGCAGAGGGTTCACTCATATTCATTTAAAATATCAATCTAAATGCATGCTACCCATTTTGCGTGTTTTTCTCCCTCTGATTTTAATGTGTATTTTTATACATGGTAATGTTTTTAAAAATCTTTAATCTCTAATATTTAAAAAATGGAAAAACATGGATTCCTCACTGAGTGTTGTCCCAGTCAGTATTTTAAAATTATGTTTTATTTTTCTCAGGGATATGCCCCAGGGAAAATAGCAAATGTGTTGTCCTATCCCTCATGGTAAAGGAAATCTAATCTGCCTCTTACCCATGCAGTTTTCCCCATTCCTAGAATCTCTGAGTTGGAAGGGACCTCAGTCTACCGAGTTCAACCAGATTGTCGTTAACCATTTCCACTTCTCCCAAGTTTCCACTCTTGAAAAAAGAAAAGTACTTCACCAGGGAGATTTTCTTTCTAGGAGCATTGGAGGAGCATAGCAGACTTTGGGCTCCCAGTGGTACAGTTTGCCAGTTCCCACCTTTCTTTCCACTGTGGCCTGCACAGAATTGTGCCTCTTGAACTGGGTCGTGTTGTTCTGTGTCTTGTCACGGTCAGCTGACATCGGATTTTCAGGAGAGAGATTATCGATTTTTGTTGGGCTTCTCCCTTAACTAGTTAAATTACTGTATGGGGGAAAGGGGGAGAAAGAGGATGGGGAGGTGTCCCAGTGAGCATTGAATAAGTTAAGTGTATTTCCTGAGTGTTTTCACAGCAGTGATCATCAGGGGGAAAGTGAAGATTTAGCTGTCTTCATGTCCCCTTGCTACCTTCACAGGTTTCCTCAAAATGAGTAAGGCATTTGAAGTCCCTTGTCCAGGCATCCAGAAAATACAGACTGTCTCTAGGCAGATGATAGAAGAGGACAGCCCCAGGGCATGGAATTGTGACAGGTCACGTTAGTTTTTTAAATTCTTTTTTTTTCTCATGAATTCAGATCAGGACCCATAAGAAAGTAAAGCTGAAAAATGAGAAACTGCAAAAAGAAGAAAAGGAAAAGAGTGTGAATTACCTTATAGTTAATGGTCACATTACAAATCTAAATCTGACTTGGCTTCCTAACTGCCCTGACCTGGAAAGTAATGTTCTCCCAGTTTTACACGTGGGTTCTGGATTGGAGTGGGGAAGAGCTTTCGCTCCATTTCTTAGAAGCAGATGAAAGTGTTAGCCACCCTTTGCCCTCCTGGTGGATGAAAGCCTGTCTTATACACATTCACCCCTCTTGGTGGATGAAAATCTGTTGCCACCTTCTGCCCTCTTGACCTTGGCTTTTTTGCATCTTAGATATGGTCCATGAACACCTGCGGATCTGCCTTGCCCCTAGGGCATGGCATACTTAAGGGAAGGAGTGAAATCTTGAGGGGTGGGGTGTTTGGAGGAGATGGTTGGGAGGAGAGGAAGAAAATTATTCCCATTAGTCCATATTCTTTTTTATTCCCTACTCCATGCTCTTTCTTCATTAAAGGCATTATTAGTAAGAGGATCAAAGATCTCTCCCTCCTCCCCCATACAGTTTTTTTAAAATCATGTTTTGGCTTCATAATAGGACAGGATATTTTCTAGAGGGCCTTGGAAAGGTTGTTGATAATGTTTTGATGACCGTTTTTCTCTCCTGTCTTCACCTTCTAAGTTTTCTATGTCAGAAGAGGCCAACAGACCTTTAGATCACCCGTGAGGGGAAAGCTACATGTGGTGGAAAGAACACTGGATTGGCAGTCAATATTCTGGGTTCAAATCCCAGCTCTTCCACTAATCGAGCAGATTACCTTGGGCAGAGTCATCTTACCTCCCCAGGCCTCAGTTTCCTCCTCTGTAAAATGAAGTAGGTTGTACTAGAAGATCACTAAATTCCCTTCCAGTTCTAAATCTGGGATTATTCACAGGCAGCTGCAGAAAAGTGGGGGTTGAACTGAGGGGCTGAGGGAGGGAGGGAACTCCATGGTCATTCTCCGTATCCCACCCTTGGACCCACTGTGAAGTCCCATCATCTTCAGGTTTTCCTTTGGGTGAACCTTCTCAAGAATGTTCTGATTCTGATAGCTGCGTAAAGTGTTCCCTGGCTGGACCCATGGGGCGGGCTGTCCTAAACCGTTCTTAGCCTAGAGAAAGGGGGGAAGAGGAAGAGAGGATGGGGGGTGGAAGGGGGAAATGGCTCCTGTGCTAATCTGACCCTAAGAGGAACCAGGATCACTTACTAGGCAATAATTATCTACTGTGTGAGTTTTAAGGATTGTTCATGAGGAGTTGGGGAATTAATGGGCAGGAAAAACACTGTGTATACAGAAATCAGCAGTGGTCTTGTGCCAAACCCCAAGAGGGAAAAAAAAAAAACTTCCAGCAGATGTTCCCTGTACTTCTGTTCTTGGCTCGCACCTCTCCCTCCTCCATCTGCCTTATCTACCCATTCTTCCCGATGGAATCCAGGAAGAGAAGAAATGCATATAAAGAATGTGAAAAAAATTTTTAAAGGATTATGGGAGATGTTCAGGCCCCATTGTGTGACACGGGGTGTAATACCGAGGAAGAGGGTGTTAATATTTAAGTAGGTATAATTACTTTCCAAAGAGAGGTTTTCGGTGTTGTTCAGTCTATCAGTCATGTCTGACTCTTTGCTGCCAGTACCAGTACCACACATAGTGTGCCAGCATCATCCATGGAGTTTCCTTGGCAGAGATACTGGAGGGGTTTGCCATTTCCTTCTCGTTGGATTTGAACTCTGAGCAAAAGGAAGCACCTAGGATCTCACTGCTTTATTGTTGGGGGTGGGAGAAGTTCAGTAAGACCTAGTGATGTCCCTACTCACCTTCGTTGTTTGCTCTCCTGAGGGCCACAGATCATTGCCTGGAAGTGGGCTGGGAACTCCCTTAAGGTTTCCGGAGCACTAGCACATAGCTGAAGGGCAGCTAGGTAATTTAATGGATGGAGTGCCAGCCCCGAAGTCAGGAAGACTCATCTTGAATCCAGCCTCAGACACTTCCTAGCTGTGTGACCCTAAGCAAGTCACTTCACCCTGTTTGCCCCAGTTTCCTCATCTGTAAAATGTGCTGGAGAAGGAAATGACGAATCACTGCCGTATCCTTGCCAAATAAAAAAGCCCAGATGGGGTCCTGAAGAGTCGGACACAACCGAACAACAACAAAAAGCGTATATTTGATCCTTTCTCCCCTGCTGGTTTCTGACTTCTGAGCAGCATATGTTGGTGCATTTCAGAGAGATTTCTTCAGGATGAGTCAGAGAAGGGCAACGTGCTTTTGTAACATGCATTGTATATGTCATATTTGACTCCAAAACGCAGAAGCAGCTGTTGTGTGGCTTCCACCCGTTAGAACAGAACAGACTTCTCAGCGTTGTCCTGAAACCTTCCAGCTGTTCTCATATTTTTAGAATTAGGGTAACAGTGTCCTAGGCACGGAACTGAGCTCTGAAGCCTACTGTACTGTAGAGTTGCCAGAAACTCTATATATAAACTCTATATATATAAAGTTCTACCTCTGAGAAACTTATCTCCCAGGTGCTCCCAGACAGCTAGTGTAGTTTATCCTTGAATTTCACACAGAAGAATCGAAATCTGTTGTTCCTCAGCACTAGACATCAACTCCTAATTAACCGACTTTGGGAAGCAGTGTGTTTTGGCAACATTTATGTCTGTAATCTTATGACCTAAGGACTAGATTTAATTTTAAAAAGTCTAAGCAGAGTAGTGTAAGCTTCTAGGTAGGGATGCAGCCCTGTTAGTTTTGATCATAGAGGTCATGGGGAGCCAGTATTTTTTACTGAGTAGGGGGCTGGCATGGTCAGAACTGTAGAGAACTTGCTTTGGCAGAGGAGTGGAAGACAGATTGGAGAAGGGAGAGACGAGGTCATTTCAGTTGTGTCACACTCTTTGTGACTCTATTTGGGGTTTTCTTGGCAAAAATACTGGAGTGGTTTTCCATTTCCTTCCCCATCTCATTACAGATAAGGGAACTGAGGCAAATAGGATCACACAACTAGTAAATTTCTGAGGCCAGATTTGAACTCATTGAGATAAGTCTCCCTGATGCCAAGCCTCGTGCTCCATCCGCTGTCCCACCTGGCTGCCCCCAAGAGAGGAGACAGGAAAACCAATTACAAGGCTGTGGGAAGGGTCCAGGAGAGAAGTGATAAGGGCCGTGTCAGGAGAGAGGTACCTCAAAGCATCTCTCCAAAGAGACAACCGGATTTGACACGGATTGAATATATGGGCCGAGTCATTGAGGATAACACCAAGTCTGTGAGCTCGGGTCGCTGTAAAGTGGTGGTTCCCTCGATCAGGACGTATTTCAGAGCAGCAGTAGGTATTTCAAATAGAGATAGATTTGACGTATATACAGTTGCCCACTTCTCATTTATTGTTTGGTTGGTTTTGTTTGGTTTTTTTTTTCAGTTTCTCACAACAGTGATGACACCATCTCAGGGCATAACCTGGAAAGATCAAATTGTTAACAGCCCATGAATTTATAAGGGTTAGAAAATTTTACTCCAAGTCAAGCAGGCGTTTATTATTAAACTCCTCCTATGTATGTGTCAGGCTCTGTCCTCAGCCCTGAGGGTACAAAGAAAGCCAAAGAACAGTTTTTGTTCTCAAGGATTTCAGAGTCTGATGGGGAGGACAAGATATGCTATCCAGTAATTGGACCTAATCACAGAGAGAAGACACTTGTAGAAGGTGGGATTTTAACTGGGACTTTGACAAAAGCCAGGGAAGCCAGGAGGTGGAGATGGAGAGGAGAGAATTCCAGGCTCGGGGGACCAACAGTGAAAATATAATTGAGATAGGTAGAGGACTTTGAGGAGAAACAAGGAGACTGGTGTCTCTGGATTAACGAGTGTGGGGGATGGGGGGGGGCGGGGTATGTGAGTTGTAAGAAGACTGGAAGGGTAAGAGGAGGCCAGTTTGTAAAGGGCTTTAAATGCCAAATCGCATTTTATATTTGATTCTCAAGGTAACAGGGAGCCACTGAAGTTTACTGACTAAGAGGGAGGCAGAGAGGGAGGAACGTCCATTCACAGACTCTCAAAACTGGAAAGGATGGTCCTCCCAGATCACCTGGTTTAACCTGTTCCTTAAACAGAAATCGCCACCTAGGATCTGCTTAAAAATCTTTCAGACGATGGTGAACACACTGCCTTAGGAGTCAGCCTATTCAGTGTTTTTGATTCTTTCTGTCCAACTGAAACTTGAATTTCTATTGGTCACTGGATTATCCCAGTGGGGCATCCGGACTTTAAGGCCAGGTTTGCCATATCTTAGACAGGATACCTGGTTATTGCTGTTCAGTCACATCCAGTTCTTCATGTCTTAGTGGACTTGTCAATGGGGTTTTCTTGGCCAAGATACTGGAGTGGTTTGTTATTTCCTTCTCCGGTGTGTCCCCATCTTTCAGAGGAGGAACTGAGGCAAATAGATGTTAAATGACTTGCCCAGAGTCATTACAGCTAATAAGTGTCTGAGGCCAGAACTGAACTCAGGTTTTCCTCGCTTCAGGCCGAATGCTTTATCCCCCGCTCCACCTGGCTTCCACTGGCTTTAAAAAAAACAAAGAAACCAAAAAATCACTACCGGTCAAGTTCAGGCCAGTGGAGAAGTGGGGAGAGGGGGAAATGGGCCTGAATTATTCTATCAACTAAAAGGCTTTTTTACTTTGACTCTAGGAAGTTGTCCTGAGTATATGTCCTCTCCCAGGTTCTCTAGGAAGCCCCTTTGAATTTGATTTTACAGAGAACAGATTACGATGCGGCAGTTTTAGTTTTTAGTTCTCTTTTTTGTTAATTGAAGCACTAAAGTATTGATTCGCATACAGTTCCCTTGAGATCCAGATTCTATCTTGTGCATTTGTAGCTCATCGGACCGTCGTTCTCTCCGCGGGTGCGGGGAAAGCCTCGTGCGCCAAGGACTTTTCGTTTGGGTCGTTTCCATGCTGCCCTGAACAGAGATCTTTGAGAACGGAGACTTTTCCTTTCCTAGCAACCCAATGTTTATCTCTCTATCACCTCCAAAACAACTTTAACCTTTTCAAGTTGGGCGGGGCTGGCGCTAGATAGTCTGCACCTTTGGGCAAAGCTACATTTCCACAACCAACATCGGATGGTATGTTATGGGATGGGGTGGGGAGAGACTGGTGATTTATGGGGCAGTGATATTCCACCTCCTGTCTTCCTTATCCTGACCTGATCAGACCTTCCTTGAGGCAGAGCACTGCCATCCCAGGCCAATTTGGAGGCACCTGGGCTGGAATGGCAGCTGGGGTTACCGCCGTCAAGAGACGATCAATTTTCCAGCCAGATGGAGGTCCTGACTCCACCTCTTATCCATTGCATCTAATTTGTCAAAGCAATATATAGATTGTGAAATTAAATAAGACCTTTCTAGTTACTGTGCGTATACAAAGATCAATTAAAAAAAAAACAAGCCAGTATACCGAGTGCAGAGAGGCATTGCTTTGTAGGCTTTAGAGCCAGGAAGAACTGGGTTCAAGTGTGACCACTGGTACAGGCTCTGGGACCCTGGACAAGTCTCTTAATTCAATTCAATAAACATTTATTAAGTGCCTGCTGTGTGCCTGAAGAGGCAAGAGAGTCCCTGCGCTAAAGGAACTTATAGTCTAATAGGGGAGACAACATGCAAACAAATACACACAGAGCAAGCTCCAAATGGGATAAATAGCAAATAATTAATGGAGGGAAGGCTCTGGAATTAATATGGATTAGGGAAGGCTTCCTATCAGAGGTGGGATTTTAGTTAGGATTCTACGGGATAACATTCCAATCCAGGGAGGACAGCCAGAGAAAATGCCCAGAGGTGAGAAATGGTGAGTCTTGTTTGTGGAACAGTCAGGAGGCCAGTGTCCCGGGATCAAAGAATACAAGGCAGGGAGTAAAGTGTAAAATGACTGGAAAAGTTGGGCAGTCGGGTAGGTTATGAAGGGCTTTGAATGTCAAACATAGCAGTTTATATTTGCTCCTAAGAGGCAATAGGGAGCCACTGGAGTAATATCAGAGGGATAGCATGATCAGATTTGTGTTTTAGTGGCTAAATGGATTGGAGTGGGGAGAGACTTGAGGCAAGCCGACTCACCATCAGGCTGTTGCAGTGATCAAGGCATGAGGTGATGAGGGCCTGTACTGGAATGGTGGCAGTGTCAGAGAAGGAAACGTGGTGTATGCAGGACATGTTGCAGACATAAAATTTAACCTACTTGTGCTCTAGGCAACTGAAAGTCTGACCAGAATTAGTAGAGGGAATTTACTTATTAGGATTTGCTTTTACAAGTGAATTCACGGGTCCAGCCCCAATTCTTTGGCCCTGTTCCAGGTACAGAGGAGTAGCATGACCAGAAACAGAACAGGGCAGAAGAAGGTTGGGAGAAGGGCCCATTCTGGCTGAGGACTTAAGGAAGAAAATGATGAGATAAGGCGGAAGAGGTAGTTTGGAGCCGGACTGTGGAGGGACAGACCAAGGAATTTGTATGTTCATTTGCTTAGCCGTAAAAACCTAAAAGGTTTTTGGATCAATGACTTAGGGAGATTTGTGCAACTCTCTTCCCGGTGTGTGTTGCTGGTAGTCAGTGGCTGATGATTATCTCACATTTTTGCAGCCCAGGAAAAAGAAAAAGGGCTCTGCCCCTGCTAAAGACTTGGTCTTGAGGACCTCATGCTTTCTGTCTGGGAAAGGCAGCTGAGAGCATTTTGTTCTCACATTCCTGGGAAGTTGATCTGCAATGACTTATTCAGAACGATATTTCCCTCACTTTTTTTGTTGTTGTTGTATTTCTAGATTTGAGGGAAAAAGAAATAATACCCCAGTGACTTCAGCTAGGATGTGAAAGTTAGCGTTAATCGTATTTCTCTCCTAGCTTTTACTTTATTTTTTTTTCCGGCAGAGTTTACTGAAACCTCATGAAATCTCTTGAGTTTTATAGCTAAGGCACATACATGTACATGCTTTTGAAGAGGGAGTAACTTACTTCCTTACTGGCAAGGGATCACAAACAAGACTTTTTTACCCACTCCCTTCCTGCCCAGACATTTTTTTTATCCATGTGCCATAATGCCCTCCTCTTTTCTTTCTCTCCCAATACTAGTAAGCAGCAGACGCCTTATCCTCTCTAGCCGTGGCACAAGGACCTATGGTTGCAGAAATCTTCATTCCGTACCTCCTTAAAACAATCACTGTACCCTGTTACTGCCCGAATCCCTTTTTCCTCCTCCAGGGTTTGATCCCCCTTGCCTTAGTAACTTGCAGGACAGTGGAATTGGAACAAGGAATTTCTGTTTTAAAATTTATTTATTTTTAGTTTTTAACATTCACTTTCGAGATTTTCAGTTCTGAATTCCCCACCCTCCCCCCCCCCCCCGCAAGACATGCAATCTCCTATAGGCTACACATGTACAATCATAGTAAGCATATTTCCACATTAGTCGTGTTGTGAAAGAAGAACCAGGACAAAAGGGAAAAACCACAAGAAAGCAAAAAAAGAGAAAATTGTATTCTTCAATAGTTCTTTCTCTGGACATGGATAGCATTTTCTGTCAGGAGTCTTGGAATTGTCTTAGATCAGAGGTTCCCAAACTTACTTGGCTTGCCACCCCTTTTTCTAAAAAAAAAAAAAAAAATCAGCGCCCCACTGGAAATCTTTAACCCTTTAATGGGTTTGGATTTTTTTGGAAATTTGCATAATTTCAAAATACATATTTTTTAAAAGACACATCTTAAACGTAATAATTTATTGTAAATTTGTGGATTTTTTCCTGCATCGAAATTTTGAGGATGCAGTATTTGAGGATGCATCATGTAACCTTTTAGTATCATATTGTAAACAAGTTATTACACATACACACACGTATTCCTGCCAATGAGTGCTGGACTTCCCAGCAGCATGTGACATGCTTGCCTGGTAACACTGGCATACTACGGCCTGCTGGCCAACTTGAGCACTGATGAGTTATAACTTGCATTTTGTGTGTTTTTTTGGAAAATGACGTAATCACTACAACTTTGTTATGCAACAGATGAAACATGTATGAATGGTTTTTCAAAATTTTCTTGTCTTCTTTTCCTGTGCTTCCACCACCCCCTTATTTTTATTCAGCGCCCCCCACAGTGGCATCGGAAGCTACTCCCGTGGCACCCCCCCCCCCCCCCCCCCCGCCGTCATTCCAGCACCCTCCAGGGAGCAGTATTGCCTACCTTGGTTCCCTCTAGGACTCAGATTGTTGTGTTGCTGAGAAAAGCTAAGTCTAACAAAATTGGTTATTGCGCAGTGTTGCTGTTACTGCGTACAGTGTTCCCCTGGTTCTGCTTCTTTCACTCGGCATCAGTGCATATAAGTCTTTCCAGGTTTCTCTGATATCTGCCTGCTCATCATTTCTTATGGAACAATAGTATTCCGTTACGTTCGCATACCACAACTTGTTCAGTAATTTCCCAATTGATGGGCATCCCTTCAATTACCAGTTCTGTGCCATCACAAAACAAGCTGCTATGAATGTATTTGTACATGTGGGTCCTTTTCGCTTTTTTATGCTTTCTTTGGGATACAAACCTAGAAGCGGTATTACTGGATCAAAGGGTACGCACAATTTTATAGCCCTTTGGGCATGGTTCCAAATTGTTCTTCAATTGGGTATGTTGGGTCAGTTCACAACTCCACCAACAATGCATTAGTGTTCCAATTTTCCCACATCTTCTCCAACATTTATAATTTTCCTCTTTTGTCATGTTAGTCAATTCGATAGGTTTCTCTAATCAATAGTGATGTAGAGTATTTTTTCATGACTGTAGATAGCTTTAATTTCTTTATCAGAAAACTGCCTGTTCATATCCTTTGGCCATTTATCAGTTGGGGAATGACTTATGTTCTTATAAATTTGACTCAGTTCTCTATATATTTTAGAAATGAGGCCTTTATCAGAGACACTGGTTGTAAAAATTGTTTTCCAGCTTTCTGCTTCCCTTCTAATCTTGGTTACATTGGCTTTGTGCAAAAAACTTTTCAATTTAATGTAATCAAAGTTATCCATTTTGCATTTCATAATGTTTTTTATCTCTCATTTGGTCATAAATTCTTGTCTTCTCCATAGATCTGACAGGTAAATTATTCTTTGTTCTTCTAATTTGTTTATAGTCTCACCGCTTATGTCTAATTACGTACTCATTTTGACCTTAACTTAGCGTACAGTGTGAGGGTCTGGTCTATGCCCAGTTTCTACCATACTATTTTCCAGCAGCTTTTGTCAAATAGTGAGTTCTTACCCTAGAAGCTGGAGTCTTTGGGTTTATCAAATAGTAGATTACTATAGTCATTAACTAGAGTGTCTTGTGTGCCTAACCCATTCCACTGATCCACCACTCTGTTTCTTAGCCAGTACCAAGTAGTTTTGATGACTGCTGCTTTATGATACAGTTTTAGATCCGGTATATTTAGGCCACCTTCCCTTGCATTTCTTTTCATTAATTCCCTTGATATTCTGGATCTTTTTTATTCTTCCAGATGAATTTTGTTATTGTTTTTTTCTAGCTCTATAAAGTAATTTTTGGCAGTTTGATTGGGGTGGCACTGAATAAGTATATTAATTTAGGTAGAATTGTCATTTTTAGTGTATTAGCTCAGCCTGCCCATGAGTAACTGGTATTTTTCCAGTTATTTAGATTTGACTTTATTTGTGTGACAAGTGTTCTGTAATTGTGTTCGTATAGGTCCTGGGTTTGTCTTGGCAGGTGGACTCCCAAATATTTTGTATTGTCTGCAGTTACTTTAAGTGGGATTTCTCTTTCTATCTCTTGCTGCTGGGCTTTGTTAGTAATATGTAGAAATGCCAGTGATTTATGTGGGTTTATTTTATGTCCTGCAACTTTGCTAAAGCTGTTAATTATTTCAAGTAGTTTTTCAGTTGATTCTCTAAGTATACCATCCTATCATCTGCACCGTGAAAGCTTTGTTTCTTCACTGCCTGTTCTAATTCCTTCAGTTTCTTTTTCCTCTTTTATAGCTAAAGGTAATATTTCCAGTACAATATTGAACAGCAGCAGTGATGATGGACAGCCTTGTTTCACAGTATTTGAAGTGCTTCTGGTTTATGCCCATTACATATAATGCTTGCTGGTGGTATGGATACTACTTAGCATTTGAAGGAAAACTCCATTGATTCCTGTGCTCTGTGGTTTGTTTTTTTATAGGAATGGGTGTTGTATTTTTCAAAAGCTTTTTCTGAATCTATTGAGATAATCTTGTTATTTCTGTTAATTTTATTATTGATATGCTCCATTACACTGATAGTCTTCCTAATATAGAACCAGCCCTGCACTGCTGGTATAAATCCCGCCTGGTCGTGGTGTATCATCCTCATGATAAGTTGCTGTAATCTCTTAGGTAATATTTTATTTAAAATTTTTGCACCTATGCTCTTTAGGGAAATTGGTCTATAATTTTCTTTCTCTGTTTTGGCTCTTCCCAGTTTAGATATCAGCACCATATTTGTGTCATAAAAAGAATTTGGCAGGACTCTTTCTTCACCTATTTTCCACATATTTTTATAGAGTTGGAATTAGTTGTTCTTTAAATGTTTGGTAGAATTCACTTGTAAATCCATCTGGCCCTGGAGATTTTTTCTTAGGGAGTGCATTGATGGCTTGTTCAATTTCTTTTTCTGAAATGGGGTTAAGTATTTTGTTATTTTTTCTGTTAATCTGGGCAATTTATGTTTTTGTAAACATTCATCCATTTCACTTAGATTGTCAGATTTATTGGCATACAGTTGGGCAGAATAGCTCCCAATTATTGTTTTGACTTCCTCTTCATTGGTGATGAAGTCACCCTTTTCATTTTTGATACTGGGAATTTGGCTTTCTTCTTTTTTAAATCAAATTAACCAAAGGTTTATCTATTTTATTGTTTGGTTTGTTTTTTTTTTTTTTTTAATAAAACCAGCTCTAGTTTTATTTATTAGTTGAATAGTTTTCTTAGTTTCGGTTTTATTAATCTCTCCTTTGGTTTTCAGAATTTCTAATTTGGCATTTAATTGGGGATTTTTAATTTGTTCTTTTTCTAGTTTTTTTAGTTGTATTCACAGTTCATTTATTTCCTCTTTCTCTGTTTTATGGAATTTCTATTTTTGAAGGCTTGAAAATTGTGCCACGACCATCCTCTTCCTCCCTTACTGTCCACTAGAGGTTTTGAGCCTTTACTGACTTTTGAGCACTAAGTAACTATGTATGGAATTTCCTGACATAAAAGGATGCTTACAAAATTACTTTAAATTATAAAATTTTGTAACATTTAATATTAAAAATTGTACTTTATTGTCCCCTCCTGGTCTGGGAGCCCTAGTTAATTGTCTGTCTTGCCTACTGTTAGTTCTGGCACTGAACTACGACCTATAAACAAGTTGTGCCCAGCTAGCAGGACAGATTCATATACAATCCCCTCTTCCTGTTGTACAAAAAATATGGAAATGCTTACTTTATTTGATGTTTAAAAAATTCGGAAAAAGGTGGGGAGAAGGAGAAGGAGGCTGGCTATACTAGGAGCTGTGAAAGTCCTCCATTTTTTTTAACAAAGCGTCTAAATACAATTCATTGTCCAAATATAGTGCCTTAAATTCATCCTCGTAACTAGTATCTTGAGTTCATTCTAGTTTCTAATGGAATCCTATCCAGATTTTTCTTGAAACTAAAACAGATTGAGCCTGAGACCAGTTCAGAACAGATTTTGTCACATTTAAGGTTCTCCCCAGATGTGTTACGTGCCAGGAAACCATCTCCAGTTAAGGTCTTGAGTCTCTTGGAGTTGTTTGTAAACTTGGGTGGTAAAAACTGTTAACTATTAAGCTGGTTGTGGGGGCCCCTTGTTAACTGAAAGCGCACCCCAACATTAGTGCGAGGTGCTGTCTTACTGTTTGGACTTTGCTTCTCTAGCCTGTGTTTACACAAATGTAAATCCTAGGTTTTCAGCCTCACGGGCTTGGAGCCTCAGGGTCTCTGAAATCCAAACTTTGGGGATGAGACTGTGTGCCTGGCTTAGGAATTCAAAGAAGGTAGAATACAGACAGAAGGCTGCCAAAGCTCACAGGTGTGGAATGAAACATCTTTGAGTGGCTGGCTCTTCTAATGAAGTTGGAATGTTAGCAGAATTCTACTGCACTTGAGATTTCTTAATACCTCCTTAGAGTGTTTTGCTGTCTCTAATTCTGTCTTTTATCCTTAAAATATTATCCGTACGATTAAGAAGAATAGTAAAAATATTTATTATATATAAAAATACTGCTTGAATACAGATTACACCAATAGCCTTGGAAAGTGTCTTGACTACGTGTAGGGTCCTTACTTGCAATTTACATTATTTTATGTTTGAAAATACTAATAGAAGAGGGATAAAAGAATTGGACTGTTTTCCTTCTTGCATGCTGAGAGGAATCATGGTAGCTGAGACTGTGGCCCAACGTCACTCGCACTTGGCACAAATATGTTCTTTCACATATTACCTGGCCATTTCAGTCTTTTGGCTCAACCTATGCCATTATGATTGTTGGGATCTGTGATTCTTAAAGTGGCTCACTTAAAAGAACCATTATTCTACTTAGTTCTTTATTTTTCTCCGGAGAACCATGAATTTTTTTTTCATTCCCATTTTAATGAAACCATGAATCTATAATGTACAACTTGTTTTCATTCTTCAGTATATGGTTCAGTCTATTACTTTCAAAGCTGACCTGCTTATCTATGTTTCCTTGTGGTCTTCTTTCTGTTCTCTTCTGTGTATTTCAAAAATGTTTCAATAGCCTTCTTTTTATTGTCAATCCTATCCCTAGCTTCCTACATCTACCCTATGCTCCCCTCCTCAAAGTGAGAAAAAAGAAAATCAAAACCTTTATAGCCGATATGAATTATCATCTCTATGCAAATGCTTCTAAGATCCACATATCCAGCCTCAACCTCTCCTACTCTCCAGTCTTACATCTCCAGCTGCCTAGTGGACATCTCATGTTGGGTGTTCCATAGATATCTTAAACTCAGTGTGGCTAAAATTAATTCTAACAGGAAATACACATATAGAGGAACTGCGGCCAAGGAGGGAGGGATAGTTTGTTTTGGAAAGTTAGAGGGATGATGATCAGAGCCATATGGGACAAAGCTTAATTGAATAAGGTTACAGAACGGGAAAAGCAGGAGTAGTGGTACTCCAAGTACCCTGGCAGCTCGAAAGGAAATAATTAGCCAGTGAAGGGAAGTGTGGCTGGAACTAGGATTTAGATGTTATGGGCAACTGAGGTGACTACCAGTCAGTAAAGAAAGGGCCCAAGGCGACAAGTCCAGACATGAATGGGCTAAGTCTTCCACAGATAGACAAAGGGTCAGTCTTTGAGCCGTGAAGAGACACATTAAAAATCTGCCATCAATATTTACGTATTTTCATAGTGTCAAGTCAAAAGTCTATGATACCTGTCTACATAATCAGCTCTCAATTATCCACACCTTTTGAGGTTAAACAGAGATGTCAATATCTAGTTCATGTGATAATTCAAATAATTTTTTTCACTTGAGAATGTAGTCAGAGGGATGCATTTTTAGAAAATCTGTAGCATCCTACTAGATTAGTGAGCATTTTAAAGTTCCATTTAAATTGACAAAACACAAGGGGAGAGGTAACCTTGTTGAATGAATAAACCAATCACAGATGAAGGCAATGAGCATGCCATCCTGTGCTGAACGAATGAACTAAATTGCCAGTCAAGGTACTGAAGACCCACATTCAGTGCGTAGTCTATTCATTTAACAAGTATTCATTAAGCTTCTATTATGTGCCAGGCACTATATGCTAGGCACCAGTGATCCAAAGACAAAATACATAAGCGCTTATTAAATGCTTGTTGATTAACTGACATGTTCCTAGATAAATACAAAATACATACAAAGTATATAATAACCAGGTCGCTCAAGAAAGGCCTCATGTAAGAAGTGGCGCTTGAGCTGATCTCAGAAGTAATTCTGGGAAAAATTGTAAGAGGCAGAAATTAGGAGAGAGTGCATTCCTGTGCAGAGACACCTACTCAAAGACCGAGGGGAGTTCCAAGAGAAAATCAGCACTTTTCCTAACTTCCCACCCATCCTCCAGTACCTGTCTGTACAGACATACTATGATATAATCTGCTATTTCATTTTCCAGACATTTCCGGTAACCTGAGTTGTACTTCGATCACAAAGAGTCCAGGGGACCTCTAGTATTTAAAAGAATGTTACCTCACTTAACCAGAGATAGATATAAATTTACATAAATGCAGAGAAGCCAACCTCTGCCTAAATGTTAGGAATTTTCCTAACAGGGGACTCAGAGCTATTGTTGATTGAACTCACAATTTTTCATCTAAAATAAGCTTTCTAAAGACTCAAAATAAACAAACTCCAAGGACCTCAGGATCCTTTTGTGTTTGTTTTTGTCTCTAAGCTTGAAAAGACCTAATTACCATAACAGGTTATTACATGTGTTTCATTCCAAAGCTTTTTATACCATTTTGTAAGATGTCTTTGTCTAATAAAGCGTGATAATTCCTATTGTTTTTGTACTTTTTACCCTTCCCTCAATATAGTGCTTTTACTATACCATTAATATTCTTTCTGGTATTGGCACAGTCCAAAAACAGGGGGATTAATATTTTTCTCAGTCATTTTAGAAATTGAAGAAACCTTTACTTTTATATTTGTGAGATACAGCCTCACTTGTCCACACAAGTTAAATTAAATTTAAGTGACAGAAGAAACATAACAAGCAGTGCAGCTGCTTTCTTCTTGGGAAGGTGAGCCCACTGATGCAGCAGAGAGAACACTGGTTCCAGGGTCCAAGATTCTGGAGTCAGAGCATCTGGGTTCGTAGGCCGGTCTTGCTACTTACTTACCCGTGTGACCTGGGATACGCTACTTCTCCTTTCTGAGTCTATTTCCTCATCTGTAGGATGTAGTTGGACTAGATGACCAAGGCATAACATCTTTGCTGGCCTAAAACAGGTAGGCTTTTTTGGTGGGTATTTAAAAATAACCTTGCCCCTTTTTTACGATTGGGACCTCCAGTAGTTAAAGGAATGGCATCTTGCTTTATGTTCTGGGGCTAGGAAAGGGAAAGCTCATGTGGTGATTCATGTCAGGAAAAGGATAGTGTCACATTTTAAGTGTATAAGGAAAACAAAATTCCCCAATGATATCCCCAGGGTTGGAATCTTCTGGACTCTCTTCTGGCCTTCATATTAGTTGGGTCAACCAAGCAGCGCAGTGGATAGCGTGTTGCCAGACTTGGGATCAGGAAGACTGAGTTCAAATCTGGCCTCACACACTGTGTGACCCTGGGTCACAGTTAACCCTGTTTGCTTCAGTTTCTTCTTCGTGAGCTGGAGAAGGAAATGGCAAGCCACTCCAGCCTCTCTGCCAAGAAAATGCCCCAAAGGGTTGGACAATACTGAAACGACTAACCGACAACAGAGACCTCTACCGTGGAAACTGCAGGGGACACAGCCCGGCGTAGGGAGGTGGTAGTGATGAGTGTTTTGTGTATTTCTATAGGGCCTAACTATATTGAGACTGCGAAGTGATAAAAGTGAGTGAGCCAAAAGGTTAGGGCTTTGTGTATTGTGAATATGACCATTAACAAAAAAATTGTGTTGAAGCTGCTGTTCTCCACCTGATAGCTTATTTACTTAGCTATTGGGAGATGTTAACATCAAAGTGAAGGGTTTTTTTAAGTTGCCCTCGAGAAAGGAAAAAAATAAGTAAACATAAGTGCCACCTATTATGTTGTTAGAACATCAAAACCTATTTGTGAACAGAAAATGGTCAATAAACAGAATTATCAGCACAAGGGCCGTATGCTTCCCAGTCTCTCCTTTGCTAGTGGACATTAGTCAACCTGGATATAATAACCCTAACACTCTAGGCTTCAACTAAGGTATCTGTACTAAGGAATGCAATACAGCTCTAGTCGTTAGCCTGTTCTTAAAATTACTCTTAATAGAGAATTTTTAACCTCTTGAGGCTGGCCAGTGTGATAGAGAGAGATAATATCCACTTTCTTGGGTGGATATTAACACTTCTGAGTGCCTTTCTTGAGGAATTACTGGCTGTAAAATTCTATCTGCTAAGTTTTCTAAGTAGGGCCACCTACTTTTAATAATTAAGGCTTATATAATACAGCATTCCCATTTATATTGCTCATCATTCAAGGTGTGAGTACAGATCCACCAAAAACAAGAGATGATGCAAATCATTTACTGTGAACATCTTGTGATCCATTTTTCAACATGTTCTTTTTGCTGGAAAAACAATTTTCATTTTAAAATATTGTTTTACCTGTGGCATCTAGAAGCCTTCTCTAGTGATTAAAAGACAACTGTAATCCCGGCTAACAGGGAGGCTGAGGCTGGCAGATCTTTGGAGTGGGCTAAGCCAGTTGGGTGCCCACACTTAGGCTGGCATCAGTACGTTAAGCCCCCACAAGGTGCCTAAGGAAGACAGACTGGTCCAAGTTGGAAATGGAGTGGCTCAAAACTCCACTCTGATTAACTCAGGATTGGATTCCTAAGTTGCCCCTGCACTGTTGTGGAGGGGTAAGGGGCACCTTGGGGATACGTGAAGTCAGTGGATTATAGGATTTAGAGCTGGAAGGGACCTCAAAGGCTTTCTATCCCAACCTACTTGTCTAACTTGTACAACCTTCCCAATGAATCATCGTTCAGCCTCTTTGAGGAGGAATCCACCCCCACCCCACAAAGCAGCCCATTTCCTTTTTGGACAGATCTAATTATGGGAGTTTCCTAACATCAAACCTAAATCTGCTCACCCACTGCTTCTCCTTCTGCCCCCTGGAGCTAAGCAGAACAGGGCTAATCCCCTCCCACATGGCAGCCCTTCAGACACTTTACAGAGTCTAGAAAGCAGTGTGAACAGTTCTGTATTTATCCTGTAAGGTTTCTCTCTTCAGCCCAAACATCCCCAGTTCCTTCAGTGGCTCCCAGTTGGTCTTTCGTGGCACCACCTTATTTTGTTTGTGTCTTTTAACCTGCCTGGTGACTCCTTCTCAAACCTTGTTGAATCCGTACCCTAAGCGTGGGTGTCCTCCAAGGCTCTGTCCTGTTCTCTTGATGATCTCATTTGTCCCCAAGTTCAGTCATGTTCATGAAAACCTTCGCCAGCCTCCGCACTCTCTGTACCCCTCCAGGCTGTCACTGTCCTTCCCAAGTATATAGTCCCCAGAACTGAATCTGTATCTCCACGTGTGGACAGGACAACTCTCAGCTTTTTTTTTTTTTTTGCAAGGAGGAAGGCAGGGCAATTGGGGTTAAGTGACTTGCCCAAGGTCACACAGCTAGTAAGTGTATCAAGTGTCTGAGGTTGGATTTGAACTCAGGTCCTCCTGACGTGAGGACTGGTGCTCTACTCACTGCACCATTTAGCTGCCCCGAACTCTCAGCTTTTTGATGAGAAAATTGGGAGACCTCTTGTCCACACTGCCAGGATTTGAAACAAGGTTCTTTAACTCCAAAAAGACCTAGTATTCTTTCTGCCTTAAAAATTTTACTCAGGTTTTTACCCCAGAAAGTCTCTGGATTTGGAAGGGAAGGAAGAGGATAGGGTTTAATTCTCAATATGTACATGTAAATGGGGAAGTTAGGTGGTGCAGTGGATAGAGCACCAGCCCTGGAGTCCGGAGGGCTTCAGACACTCAATACTAAATAGCTCTGTGACCCTGGGCAAGTCACTTCACCCCCTTTGCCTCCCCCCTCACCCCCCAAAAAGTACATGTAAACCCAGAGACTCAATTGTCTCAGCATATATTGACTTTAGAAAAGTTTGGGTTTGGTTTTTTTTTTTTTTGGTTCGTTTGTTTGTTCTTAAACTGCCTTCTCTAGGAAAGGACCACATGATTTCCTTAAGTCCCTTATGCTATAGATCATGGGCCATTAGCAGATGAAGGGCCTTTTGGAATGAGATAACAGACTTTATTTTCCTAAAGTTTCATAATAAAGACCTTCTTTTCAGCAAAAATAATTCATTCACTCCATCCAATGTTCTATGGACTGTTAGAGCTAAAAAGGACTTAGGAATCATCTAATTCTAACCCCCACATTTCTTTTTTAAACAGCTGAAGAAACTGAAGCTCACAAAGGTGAAATGACTTATGCAGGGTCGTATAGTTAATGGCACAGCTGGGACTTGTGACCCTGGCCAAGTCACTTCACTTTTGCCTGCCTCAGTTTCCTCCACTGTAAAGTGGGCACAGTGATAGGCAGGGTTATTGTCAGGATCACGAGACGATATTTGTGAAGCACTTACACGGTGCCCATGAAACGCTCACTTGTTTGCTTCCTTCTTTGTCTCCTGATTCCTGGTTACAGGATCGTAGATTCAGAGATAGAAAGAACATTAGCTTTCTAGTCCAGCTCCCTTCATTTTACTGGTGCAGAAACTGAGACCCAGAGACTTTAAGCGATTTGATTGTGGTCCTACAAGTAGAAGTGCCAGAGCCGGGACGTGAACCAAACGGAAACAACCGGACAGACGGCCATAACTACAGCCATAACTACAACTCTTCCTATCACACCGCACTTGTCTCTCCCAAAGCTTTTCCCACTGTACCACGTGGCCTTCTTCTGCATGATTAAATTCCTTCTTTCTCTTAGCTAAGTAGTTTAAGTCAGGCAACTACTGGAGAGGTAGAATATTTGTAGTTATTTGGGGATCTCTGGTAGTAGTGACCGGGGGAAGTTTTCATGACAAAATTTATTTTTCAAAGACTTCTTTAAAAAAAAAAGGAAATGTTTTCCCTTTTCTACATGCAAAAGTTTTAAAATAACCCATCACCATCACATACACAAAACTGACAGTATCAAGAAGCAAAAAAAACAAAAACCCTTGAGAACGGAAATGTATGTGATAGAGAGATACAGTGGCATTAAAACCACAGTCCTGAAGACTTGAGTTCAGAGGTTATCACCCTGTCCATGTTAATTGAGCTCTAGCTAAGCTCTTCCAGGGAAAGAAAGCTTCTTAGTGAATTACTTATTTAGCATGGCTCTAGGAACAGATAGCACAGGGATATTTGCACTGAAAGCTATCGCCGTGGTCCTACTGAAAAGAGGTCACTTGAAAATTTAAAAACACAACCAAAGGCGTTGATTACGTGAGGCTCAAGAGGAACCTGGGCAGGAATATTGCCTTTTATTACCCACTGACATTGCCAAAGATGTTTAAGTACCCAGCCCCGTGGCAAGTTCTCTGCCTGTCCATGGAGCCCATTCTGAAGGTAAGAGAAATAATTTCATCACGCTTTGTTAGGAAAGGGCCTTTTGTCATCATCTTTAGGAACCATGTTGTTTTAGTACCGTGTATTCTATTTGCCTCAGTTTCTACATCTGTAGAATGAGCCGGAGAAGGAAATGGCAAATCATTCCAGTATCTTTGCCAAGAAAACCCCACATGGGGGCACAAGAGTCAGATGCGACTGAAGCGACCGAACAACAACAAATTCTCTCTTCTGCAGCAGAGGGAAGAAAATTTGAGGATTTAAAAACTTTTTTAAGTTCTAAGGTCTCTTTTATAGGAAATAGTTATGACTTGTCCATGAACATATTGCTGTGCTTTTAGAAGCCCCTCTCTCCCCTAGACAATTCAGACACTTCAAAACAACTCTAAAGTTTACACTTACCCTTAGATTGCTTTGTTGTAGTTTGAATTATTATGATTTAATAGGTGAGAGAAACAAATTCCAGATAAACTACAGCCATATTCAGTTAGGGTGAAGTTTTACCTTCGAGAAGGAACTTTGTACAGATTTTTAAGTCAGAGGACCTGAGTTTACTTAAGCCTTCAGAGCCTTGGTTTCCTTGCTCGCAGGAGAATGAGACTGAATTAGATCATCTGTAATATCCTTTTCAGATCTCTGTCCTGTGACTGCTTCTTTTGCTAAGAGGACCAGTCTATTGGTGCCTTTACTCTTCTCCATGTGCAAGTTTCTGAGGGTGGATTGCTTTTCATCAGAAGAGCTGTTGCATAAAGTATGCATAGAGTATGAATTCATCACTTTCACATTAAGTGGGTCATTGACTTCATCTTTTCAGGAGTTGAGAACTCAGACAGCTTTTGTAGTCCATTTGTCATTATGGGCTTAAGCTTATTCATCTGTAAAAAATAAGACGTTGAATTGAAGGACATCTCTAAATCTATGATCCTAGGGCCGTCTGATCGTAAGGACCCACCAGGTCTACCCCTCGCCCTTGAGAAAAAAGGCTTCCATGTAAGATGTGGCTTTTCTGTCCTTTCGACATAGCTTGACAATCTTCTTCAAGACAATTTTAAGCAACGGTAGCAAAATGGTAACCACGGATGGCAATGTCATTCCTCTGAACATCACTTATTACTAAGAATTTTAGTAAATCCCCGTCGGCCTAGAAAGACAGCTTTACTGCTGTTAGCTGTTTAAAGTTGAAAAAGTTTAGTAAGTAAACATCTGTGTTTCTCAAAATATTGTTTGGTATTGAATATTTTTAATTGTTAGTCATTTTTAATGTAGTTACTTTAAATAGTAAACACCATTAACCTGCCAGTTCCTCTATGGACTTAGAGTTCTGGTGAGTCAAGACTTGCCATATAAACCATATACATAGCCAAATTTCAAATAATTATTATATAATAAAATAATGTCGACACCAAGCTTTCCAGTGGTGCTGAGGGACGCCGTGTTGACTTGGCCTACCACACATGCATTCTGTCTAATTTTAACTAGGCTCTCCCTGCTACATGGCAGTCCTTTTCGTTCACCTTTGCTCCGCTTCCTGTCTCATTCCCCACGACAACTATTCTAAACCTTTTCCACAAGCCCCCAGATCCATGGCAGCATACAATCTCACCTTCTTTAGTGAGATTAAAATTATCCGTTGTAAGTTTCCTCAACCCAGATCCTGAAATGCCTTAAAGATCATTTTGTGTTTACCTGCCTTCTCCTCCTTTGCTCAAACATCAGAATGAAATGACCCTCCTCTTTGCACAGACTAAGCCCTGCTTTTGGTCCCTTGATCCCATCCCTTTCATCTCACCCAGGGGCTTGCCTCACTGATTACTTTCTTTTATTTACGCCTAGCTCCTGTTTCGTTATTTGCTGCCTTCAAATATGCCTTACCCTAAAAAGACCTTCCCTTGACTCCACAATTCCCTTAAACTCTTCTTCTTTATCTTTCCTCCCCTTAACTGTTAAGCTTATAGAAAGAGAAGTTTACATTCATTATTTTCTCACCACCCGTTCGTTCCCCACCTCTTCACAACCCAGTGGTCTCTGATTAATCTTTGATTCTTACCTCTTTCCCCTGTTCCTCCCACCCCTCCACCAACCTGCCATATACAGTTAGTTGCTAATCAGGTTGATTTCTTTCTCCAGGACTTTTCTCGTACGTCTTTTCTTTCCTCTCCGCTTAACACCACGACTCTTATTCAGGACCTCTTTCCTGGGTTATTGTGATAGCTTCCTAACTTGTCCTTCTGCCCCTAGTCTCTTCCCCTCCCTAGTCTGACCTTCATAAAGCTGCCCAAATATACCCTGTAGATCTGATCGTGACACTCCGTTATTCACCTGCCTTCAGTGGTTCCCTGTTAGCTGTACGATTAAATTAAAACAAACAAACACTTAAACTGTTTCAAGGTTCTCTGGGAACTTTGACCCTAGCATCATTCCTCATTACATCATATATCCTTTGTTGCAGTCACACTGGGCTATTCACCAGCCATCGTTCAGTCTCATCCTGCTGTCTCTCACTTGGGTGTATTCCTGCACGCTATCTGGCTATCCCTCCTCGTTGCCTCCAGCTGAAATCCTTCTCTTCCTTTAAACCTTCGATCAATTGTCACTTCCTTTATGGAGCCTTCTGGACTCTCCTACTCAACATCATCCTGCCCTTCTTAAGACTTCCTGTAGCATTTTTTGTCCGAATCTCTTCTTTCACATTTGTGTTACTCCTGTTAGTAGACATGACAGTGATTCTCCCTGCCCCTAATAGATTGGAATCAAGTTTGGACCATGCTTCATTTTCTTTTTTTAATCTTTGTACTTCTAGCAACTAGCATAGAACACAGCCAGTGTTCAGATATTTGACAACCAGAGGCAGAAACATGAGGTAAAAATATTGAGGTTCACTTTTCTTTAGGCATAACTCAATTAAAACGAACTCATTTACATGTTGAACAGTGTACCCAGAAGGTCTTTGTGAGAGATTTAGATGGTGCAACTGTTAACTAATTCATATTAGTAACATAGACCCACAGCTAGACCCCTTTGAGGTTAATTTTAGCCATCCCACAGTTCCTTTTCTTGCCAGGTGGCCATAGAATGGATATGTTCTTTGGAGTCTTATCCAAATGATTTAATTTGGCTTTTATATGTGCCCCTGAATTCCTAACTAATTTAAATTGGGACTTTAGGTGTTAGAGAGATTCTGTGGCTAACTGAGTCTTTTAATATAATGGAGATAAATATTTTTCAGATACTGCTTTGAAAAAAGTTTTTTTAATAAGGAAACTTAATCTAAGCACCACGATAGATACATAAAGGGGTCGTCATTTAGAAAATGGCGAAATCAAATGGTGACCTTTAAAGAATGTTATCCACAGGAGGAAACAACATGATATGATAGGACAGGGCTATCCAACTGTAGGTTTTTATTGAAACAATAGACAATATATTTTGATTTGCCATTTTAGTGAGAGCTCTGTGGTAGCTCCGTTTCTTTTACTAAAGCATTTATGTAAATTTGTACGCTTGCAGGCCGGCCGCATAAATCCCACTGCGGCCACATTTTGCACAGCCCTGTGGTAGGAAATTGGGAGGCAAGAAGGCCTCAGTTTTGGCGTCATCTCTACTTGTCGTGTGAAAACCTAGACAAGTACTTAACCCTTCTTGGTTTCATGTTCTTTATCAGTCAAATAAAGGGTGTTGGAATAAGTTCTTTTTCCAGTCTTCAATGAAACTACTTCGTAGAGAGGATACGATGGTCCAAAACCTTTCTTAACCTTTTAAAAACTAAAATTTAGGAAACCTAACAAGGTGGGAACTTTCCCTGGGTTCCAATCTGGCCTCAAATGCTTATTAGCTGTGTGTCCCTGAGTATGTCACTTAACCCTGTTTGAACTCAGTTCATCTATAAAGTGAGCTGGAGAAGGAGATGGCAAACCACTTCAGTATCTTTGCCCAGAAAACCCCAAAGAGTTGGACAGGACTGAGCAACTGCAGCAGCAAACAAGGTGGAGGTGATTAGATAATCACTGGCAGTGTTAAGGACTTTGAAGGTAAAGCAGAGGCCTTTTGGCCTTTTTTATTAAGTGCCATTGTGGTTAAGAAAAGAATGAATCAGTGCTCACCAGGACCTCTTATTCTCAGCTTCATTCTCACCCAGTAAATACTTATTAAGCCCCTACTGTGTTCCAAGTATTATAGTAAGCGCGCAAAGACAAAATTCAGAGTCTCTACCCTCGAGGACGCATGTTTTTCAGACATGATACAATGTTGCCATAAGTAAATAGGAGTTATGGCATAAAGTTATTTTGAGAGAGAGAATGATAATAAATGCCTGGAGAGATCAATTCACGAGGGAAGTGACACATAAACTGTGGTTGTAAAGGAAGCTATTTGGCAGAATAAGGAGGGCAAGTGCTACTGTTGTGAGGAACCACTGTGCAAATACACGGAGGTGGGGTTTTTCATGTCACAGAACAGAAAATAGCAGACCATTTGGATTGGAACCGAGAGTGACTGAAGGGAAGTAACCCGAGGAGATACCAGCAATGTATTTGAGAACTAGATTGTAGAACGTTTTAGAACCAGTTCTGACCAAGTTGCATTTGCTTAGTAGGGTGAAATCTATTATTTTGGGGTAGATTTATTCCTCAAGTTTTCTGTTAGGATTAAAAAAATGTAAGTATAAGTTAACAGCATCCTGGCATAAGAAAATCAAACAATTCAAGCAAGAAGGCTTCTGATCCGCAGCTGTTTTGTTGTTGCCTTGTGCATTGGAAAGAACAGTCCTGCCTGTGTTCTTTCCTTTCCTGGGATTTCTACCTTCAGTAGAACTCGTCTGGGGGAATGATCAAAGTCAGGAATGTACTTAAAGATCTTGAACAGTGCTCAGAAGCTCAGAGACAACAGACTGTACACATAACTGACATTCTCTGGAGGCGTCACCAGTTATCTGCACAATTCACTGGCCAACCAACCAGAGTATTTACTCACCTCCAGAGAAACAGGGAAAACATCTGAAATTTCTAGAAGGGTCAGTTTCGAGTGGAGTTGGAGATTATTCCAGACATACTGAAGCCCAAATAAAAATCCTCCACATCAGCTCATCAGTGATATATTCTTTGCTATTTAAAAGAACAGATGACAAAATTTGCTTCTTCAAGGCATCATTTCATTTTTCTTAGAAAATGGTAAAATTAAGCTAAAAAAGAAGGATTTCTATAGATGGTTGAGTACCGGGCCAATTTTAGATAAAAATAGTAAAATATTTCAAGTTCCTTTGACAATTTTTGCCCTTTTGTCCCTAACCCCTAAGATTGCTTTCCCCTATCCACTTCTCCATGCCTCCCTATTCCCTTTTAATCTCTAAGGAAAATGCCCTGTTTAAAGGCACATATAGCCATATTTCAATTTAAGTAATGGTGGCCCTACACTGCCTTTCATTCGCTTAACAGATTGAACAGCTATATCCACTATGCTCTGTTATATGTAATGTACTATACTAGGGTCTTAGGAAGTTAAAATATAAATTTTTTAAAAGGCTTTGTTCCCTACAGGAGTAGTAGGCTTTTTAAAAAATTTATTTTTTTCAACTAACAAGCGTTTATTCCCTTTTCTTTCTACTTTACCTCACCACCTCTCCTCCCACAATTTAATTGTTGAGAGAGAGAGAGAACGAACAAAACCCTTGTATAAAGTATGCGTACAGGTTCCCAAATTGGTCATGTCCAAAAAAATGTATTTCTTATTCTTTCCATCAAGACCATTGCCTCTCTGACAAGCAGGGTGGCATCCTCGATCATCAGCCCCCTGGAATTGTAGGTGTTCATTACAACGATCAGAGCTCTCACATCTTTCACAGTTAGTTTTCTTTATAAGGCTGTTGTTAGTGTATGAACTGTTTTCCTGGTTCTACGCAACTTCACATAAGTTCATACACATTTCTTTGAAACCAACCATTGTATCATTTCCTAAAGCACAGTAATATTCTGTTACATTCGTATACCATAATTTGTTTAGCCGTATCCCAATATGTGCCATTTTAGTTCCCGATTGTTTGCTATTACAGAAAATAAAAGCTGCTGTAAATATTTTTGTACATGTAGGTCCTTTTTTCTTTGATCTTACTGGGTTAAAAGGAATGCACAATTTAGTGATTTTGGCAACCTAGTTCCAAATTATTTTCCAGAATGGCTAGACCAGTTCACAGCTCTACTAACAATGTACTAGTGTGCCTAATTTTCCCATAACTGCTCCAACAATTGTCATTTTCCCCTTTTTTCATCTTTTGTAATTTGATGGATATGCAGCAGAACCTCAGACTTGCTTTAATTTGTGCTTCTCTAATTTTTATTAATTTCATCATTTTTATGTGGTTATTGATACCTTGGATTTCTTCCTTTGGAAACTGCTTGTTCATATCCTTTGACAACTTCTCAATTGGGGAATGACTCTTATTCTTATAAATTTGATTCAGTTTCTTATGTATCTTAAAAATAAGATCTTTATCAGAGGAGCTTACTGCAAAGATTTTTTCTCAGTTTTCATTTTGATTCTAACTTCATTAATTTTATTTATACAAAACTTTTGATTTTACATTATTAAAATTGTTCATTCTCTTTTCTGTGATCTTTTTAGTCCTTTGTTTGGTCCTGAACTTTTCCTCTGTCCGTAGATGTGGAGCAGCGGATAGAGCTCTGGGTCTGGAGGCAGAAAGACCTGACATCTTTCTGAGTTCAAATCTGCCCTCCAACACTTACTGTGTGACCCAGGGCAAGTCACTTCACCCTGTTTACCTCAGTTCCCTCATCTGTAAAATGTGCTAAAGAAGGAAATGGCAAACTGACTCCATTATCTTTGCCAAGAAAGTCCTAAACGGGGTCACAAAGAACTGGTCATAACTGAAAAACACCTGAACAACAAAAAAAATGTGGTCATCCAGTCTGCTGACTTCCAAAGGAAGAAAACCTATAATCTCCTATTACTGATTGCCCTAAGTATTAAGAAACCTTTTTGACATCATGCCTTTGTTTGTCTTTCATTGCTACTGGTTTTGCCCCCGGGACCAGCAGAACAAAAATCTGATCCCTGTTCCAAGTGACAGTTCTTCAAATACTTGTGCATATGCTCATATATCCTCAAGTTTTCTCCTTTCTAGGCTAAATATCCGTAGTTCTGTTATCTGATCTTTATGTGACATGGAGTCAAAGACCTTGGTGATCTTGGCTGATCTCTATGTAGTCAGTGGCTTTTCTAAGTTACATCATCAGAACTGAAAACTGTGCTGCATCTATGGTCTCACTAGGGCAAGGCACAGAAGGACTACCTCTTTCATCTTGTAAACTATGCCTTTCCTAATGCAGCCCCAAATCACATTAGTTTTTTTGGCTCCCCTGTCATGCTGCTACCTCCCAATGAGTTTGACTTTATTTAAAAGCCCAAGGTCTTTTTTATGTAAGTTGAAATGATGCCTCTTCCATCTTGGGCTTCTGAAATGGATTTTTTTTGACTCAAGCACAAGATGTCATAACCATCAATTTAATGTTCTTGCCTGTCAACAACTTTTTGGATCCTAACTTTGTCGTTTGCTGTGTTAATAATCCCTCCCAGTTTTTTCTCAAATATGCAATTTGCAAAATTGCTAAATATACCAGCCATATCTTTATCTAAATCACTGATAAACATATAAACAGCACATGGCCAAGCAGAGTGACCTAGGGAACTTCACTAGAGACTTCCTGCCAAGGTTTTGGCTAGTCTGGAGTAAAGTATATTTATTTGCCATTTCAACTTTATTTTTTCTTGCTTCATAGAAATACCTTAACAGCGTGTATGATACAGTTTGAGGAACACTGCCTTAAATGGGTGGTTCCATCTGAGAAATGAGCCCTTGGAGGGGCAGGGAGCTAGAGCTGGCACTACGCACTGTGCCACCTAGCTGCCACATGTTAGGTACGTTGAAATGAGGATTCCTTTCTTAAGGTCTTTCCAACTCTACAATTCTATGACTCCAGTTGAGCACAGGGTGTATCAGCGCTGAGCTGATATTTAATAAAAGACCGACCTAGCTTAATCACCCAGTGAGCAGGCGGCAACACACGTTATTAATCAGTTGGAATAATGTTCAATTTTGTTAATAATTACATAGATGCAAATGAAAAACAACCTGGTGGAAGGCGATGAAAACTCAGCGCTTGTGAAGTTGTAGATAAATGAGGATACTTAGCCTGCTGGGTTCCAACTTGTAAAACCTTTTTGCAGAGCAGTCTGGCAACATATTAAATGAAAATTAAGAAAATAACCGTAGCCTTTGAACTAATAATTCCACCGTAGGGAATAGACCCTGAAAGTGCAATTTGTAAGACGTTCTTTGAACAAAGAATCTTATAGCATTTTATGCAATTAAAAAAATGAAAACAGTCTAATTATCTAACAATAGGGAAATTAATGTTCTGAAGGGTCACTTGTTTCTTCTCTCCCTATTAAAACGTTAACACTGCATCATCATACACCTTCTTCCAATTATTCCAGTAAATTTGCTTTCCTAGGTTTCTTTGGACTCCTTGTTGTGTTTCTAAGTTCCTACTCAGTTCTGGTCTTTTCATCAGAAACACCTGGAGGCCCAATGTTCAAAAAAATTCATCTCGTGTTAGTCTTTTTGAAGTAATCAATGTCTTCGTATGTTTTAGTTTTCAAGATTTTTTTCCTATAAATATTTTTTGTTCCAACACCCATTACAGTTGAAGACAACTGGAACGTTTGGAGAGCCAAGAAGGCAAAAATGCTTATCATAACCAAGACTGACAATGAAATAAATATTCAGGAGTCTAGTTAATCTGGAACATGGAGGAAACAAAACTACGTCTCTCTCCCAAGTACATTTATTTCTAGCACTCGTGATGCGCTCTACAGACGGCTGCCGTTAGACACAAATAAGTATGTATGTGTAAGATCGTTCTGTACCTACCTCTGTACGTCAGTCCTTTCTCTGGATGCAAATATCATCTTATTTCGTCTGTCCTTTGTGGTTAATTTGGGTGTTTATAATAGTGAAAACGACTTAGTCGCTCAGAGTGGTTCTTAAAAGAATATTGCTGTCACTGTGTACAACATTCTCTTGGTTCTGCTCATTTGCTCTTTATTTCCTTCAGGTATCTCTACGATTTTCTAAGATCGTTGAGCTCGTCATGTTTTATAGCCCAATCATATGCCACCAAACTCTAGTTTTTCAATGAAAGTCTGGTCTGAAAAAGCCCATCCCCCCCAAAATTCCTAGTTTACTGTAAGTGGGGGGAGAAATTGTTGTGACTCATCTGAGCAAGAACTTCTGATATCATTCCCAGTTATTAAACACATATTTATTGCAAGCAATCAGCTTCTCACTAAATTATCTGCATATTGTTAGATTTAGAATATACTGATCTGAAAAAGCTTTCTTTTTATTGGCCTTATGGTTATTATTATTACTAGTTATTAAAAAGTCCCTTAATATGTTGTTGCTAAAGGGTTCCACCAAAATTTTGTTTCAAGTTTAGGGTTCCAAAGCTACCATAAGTTTGAGAACCACTAGTTTGGGGTATTTAATGGACTTCCATGTCTCCTCTCCCCCACCAAAAAAGACTCCAAAACAAATCAAGCAAAAAACTTATAAGATTCTTTTACTTATTGTTGTAGAGTTTCGTGCATATTCATAATAGCTTCTATGCATAGCAGATTTAATAAGAGGCTAAGGACCAGTATACAATATAGGGACTCTAGGGACTTAAGCATGAAGTAGAGAATGCAGAGGAGGGAGTGAGAGCTGAACAGTTAAGATTTCAGTGTAAGCCTCTGCAGAATGTCAGGGTTAGCTCTCTCTCTGCTGCAAGCGTAACAGAGACCCTCCTGAGGTCTGTGCATGTGTGTAACTAAGAGGGACGAGGAGGATATTCACTGCAGAGATAACAGGAAGGCAACAGGCTTAAAGTATGCCTGTCACTTAAAATTCCTGCGCGACAGGTATGGTTTGCCATTCTCTGGATAAGAAAACAAAAAGCTAGGGTGTAAGGGAGAGCGGATGGATACAGACCCAAGCTTGTGCTTCATTTCAATTTCTACTCCTCCTGTTCTGTGAGAGGGAATGGTTAGAAAATCTTGATTGTTTTTCCCCAGACACATTTGCATTAAAAATGTGAAGGTAGCACGGCAGATCATTTTTATGATAAAAGGAGGCCGCCGTCGTATTGAAGGTTTCATTTTGTTTCGTGCTGTGATTTTGATGGAGGCTGCACAAAGCGTACATTTGTGTGTACTAACTTACCTCCTGACTGCCCAGGCAGAGGAAGACTTTTTTTAAAATGTCCTTTCTTTGGTAATTGTTACAGTGCTTAAAACAAGCATGTGGTAGTTCACTCAGACATTTATTTCTAAGTATGTCCAGTTCTACTCAGTGACCCAGTGATCCTCTAACAGACTTGTAATTTTAAAAGATGAAGGGTGGGAAGGAAGCAGTTCTGACGAACCTTTGGGCCACCAAAGTGATAAGTTATAGTAACAGATCTTAATAAATCACCATTATGCCACACCATGGCCTAGGAGTTCCCATACCTCTACTGGACTCTGCCTCTGGGCTTAAGGACCTGGTTCAATCTGGAAGGAACCTGAAGAGAGTCAGGCTTCTCTTACTCAGACTGTCTCCTTCCACCCTTAACAGAGTAAAGCTATGAGAAAATCCTCCAAACAAAGCTTAGGTATGGCCCATGTCTAGGGTCTTCCCAAAAATATTAGCCACAGGGTCCCTTCTAGAAAAGTATTTGGTATACTATATGACTTGGTATACCATGGGACAGCAATTTATTTTTTTCTACCCAGGAAACGGTTAAGACATAAATGTTAAAGTTGCACGCTAAGATATTCAGAAAAGCAAAATATTTCAGAAGGCCACGCACGTACTCGCATGCTGCCACTGAAAGGTGAAGGTCCTTCGTGGGACTGCTGAACAGATAGGTAGAATATTTTTCCTTCACCTCAGACTTGCCCTGCCCAGGAAGTTCACGAGGTCCAGATCTCTTGGTCAGCCAGGACCTAAGCTGGACTTTCTTAGCCCAACTGTAGCATCATCCTGGTGGTGTTCGTCTTCTCCTCTGAGAAACAGTGCTGTTGTGGAAATCTATGGCTGGGCATCCAGAACTCAACTCAGGGCATCTTTATTAACACCTAACTTAGCTGAAAAGGCTGGAAATGTTCCTTTTTTTCAGGATCATTGGACCCTATCATGGCATTGTAGGCCTAAAGCTGGAAGGGGCCTTAGATGCCATCTAGTTTATTTCCCTTATTTTATAGCGGTAGCTCAGTGGTGTAGCGAATTGGACACAGAGTCATAAAAACCTACTTGAATCCTGCTTCAGGTCCTTGATAGCTGTGTGACCCTAAGTAAGTCACTCAATCTCTCAGACCCTCAGGTTCTTCATCTGTGAAGTGGAGATAGTAATAATAGCCCCCATCTCATAGGGTTGTTGTGAGGATCAAATAAAATAAAATATATAAAACTTAAAGTCTTATAAAAATGCTATCATCGAATCAATTCATCACTGTTTATGAAGCACCTACCGTGTGCCAGGTCCTAGGAATACAAGTGAGAAAAAAGAAAAATAGGCATTGCCTTCAGGGACCTTATGATCTGATGGGGGAAGAGCACACACAAAAGGAAACTGGAAAGTGGCAGGAAGGAGAAAATGGAGAACCCAGCACCTAAGAATCGTGTTCTGTGGAGCTCAGACCAATCAGAGGTGCATGGAAAGTAGGGAATAAGCTGGATAGCCCAGACCCCTGCCCTCTGTAAAAAAAGAGAAAGCTTCATCATCATCACCACCACCATCATCATCACCATCATCGATGAGCAAAAAGGAACCCAAAGAGGACAAAGGGCTCATTCGGAGTCACAGAGGTCATGAGCAGCAGGGCCAGGATTCACACTCAGGTTATCTGAGCTGGCCGTGTTTCCACTGTGGAACGCCGCCTCTCGAGATCAGTTTATTGACTAGCATTTATTCAGCACCTACAAAATGCCGGGTGAAGCGCTAGGTACCGGGGGTGCAAAGACAACTGTGCGCTCAGGGAACCCACATTCTGCCGTCGAGACAACATGTACACGTACGAGGTTATACAAAATATAAACACAAGGTAATTGGGAGAACAGGGCGAAGGAGGGTGGCAGTGTTAGCTGGGAGAAGGGAGAAGCATCTGCTGGCATTGGAGCTGGACTTTAAGGGGAAATAGAGATTCTAAGGTAAGGTTGTGCATCTAAGAAGAGAGCCCACACAAAGGCATGTAGGTGGGATGTAGAAAGAGGCCTCCAGTGCCTGGGGCGGTGGTCCTAGAGGTGAGGGGTTTGGGGTCTGAAACCCAAGGCCTTAGCTGAGACCTGGATGAAGTACGGGAGGTGTTGGTCTTGGCCTGGGTTCAGTCTGCCAACAGGGGTCTCAGCCTGGTGTTGACAGAAAGCTGTGGCATTGATTTAACAAGTCCTGACCTGGTAGCAGGTATTCCCAGCAGCACCTTTGATGCCGACTAACTTAAGTTGGAGACTCACCAACCGCCGGCTAAAATAACTTAGTTATTTGTTCACCTTATCCACCAATGAAGGACCTTATTTTTTTTTTTCCAGAAAGACAGAATCAGCAAAATGTCATTTTTCCATTGCCACATTTCCAAGGGTTTGGCTTACTCAAATCCAGGGCACTTCTTAGTGTTACTGTATGTGTTTTGAACCTGTGGAATGATTTGCTGGGTTCTATCCCTGCATATTTTAAGAAAGTAAAACTCCTTTAGTTTATGTAAGGAAAGTGTCTCCCAGATTCCTAGATAATTTTTAATGACTAGCCCGGCTTGAGAAACAGTTCATTGGGGTTTTCCTGTGATGTGGTCTGTTCATGAGAAACTTAGGAAATCATGCAGTAATTTCCATGTGACATGGATGACTCCCAAATTGGAATTTTTCTTATTCACGTGTTTCTTCAGAACAGTTTTTCTGGGAATGGGCAGGCAATAAAAAGCAGATAGCAGCAATCCAAATCATTCTCCTTAAAAGGAAAATTACATAAAATGAGCATCTGTCCCCCAAAGTAGTAATGACAGTACTTTTCACTTGGAAAATGCACTTCCTTGGGAGATATCAGAGTGTTTAATCCTATGTTTGTTACACATTTCAAAAGGAATTCTTGATACAGATACAGCTCCTCTCCCTGGACCATCTCTATTATACTTCCCAAATGAGACCCTTTTTCATGGAAGGAAAAATGGAGGCCTAGAGAAGTTCAAAGTCCTGAAACTTAAGAGTTCTGCCAGGCCACTGATGAGGGCATAAGGGGTAAATAATCCCAGGTTGCCCAGGAGAGTTTTCTAGAGGCACGCAGCTTCACTTGAGGTGGCATGGGGCCATTGTCTATCGCACAGACTCTTCAGTTGCATATTTAATCCTCAGAGAGAGGAGGATTTCTTTTGGACGACAAGTATCTCATGCCATCCCGGAGGCAAAAGAGACAGAGAACCCTAACCAATGCAGCACAGTCAACAACTCAAAACTCAAAAGCTTCTTTTTTAAACCTGTAAGAGGGAATCTTGCTGGGATAGCTTTTTTTAAAAAATGTTCGGTGTTCACTTTGCCCTATCTCCCAGTAATGATTTTTTTTTTAAAAATAACTTCAAGAGTGAAAAGGGTTGTTGGTGGTGGTTTCAATAAAGCTTGAGAATTTTACTCTCTGAGAGAATGTATAAGGGTTTTGAAAGAGTACAGAGGGAACAAATGAGAGGCCCCTCTCTTGTCTCAAAAATACCTCTCACAACTCTCCCAATCAGCGATGGTTAGCAAGCTTTCTTTAAAATCTAAATCAGAGATTTTAACTTTTTTGGGTCATGGATCTCTTTGAGAGTCTGATGAAACCTCTGGACTCCTCAGAATAATGCTTTTAAATGCTTAAAATAAAATGTTTAGGATGCAAAGATGACATGCAATAATATTGGAAGGTAGTTATCAGAATATATTCTTAAAAGTTCAGAGACCCCAGTTTAAGAACCCCTGATCTAAATGTCCCATCATAACTATATTTAATACTCAATTTTGTGAGTTTTTTTTGTAAAGTTACTAGGCCAAGAGCAGTCCAAGACTGAATTTTCACTAGGACAGGGCAGAGGGAGGTGAAATTTTGAAGCAGGAGAGCAGGCCTTGGTGAGATAGAGGACTTTGGACAAACAGAAGTCAGGGTGAGAGTCCTGGGTATTTGGGTGGCATGGAATTGAAGGCAGGTGGTAGAAAAGATCAGAAAGAGATGTGAAGACTGTGTGCCCGGCAGTTTTGCCTAGGCCTGGTGGCATCCCATTAAGGTATCAGAACTATTTGAGAAACCCCAATTTTTACCCCAGTTCAGGCTAATCTTTTTTTTTTCCTAGAGTTCAAATCAAGACCACCTTTTCCTTGCTTTTCTTTCTTAGTTACGGCCTTTCTACTCAAGGGTCTATCATCTTGCCCTTTATTCCTTCTCCCTGTAAAAAATTGTTGGGGTGGGGGCTCTTTTTAATATTAAAATGTAAATGATTAATAATAACCTTCTTTGAAGGGAGAGTGCATTTTAATTGTAATGACAGCCCTAAAGCAGTGAATCTTTGACTGTCTAATTTCAGGTATTAGCTTCGGAGTGGAGAGAGGGAAGAGAAGGTCTTAGACACTTCCCAGCCTACTTGGCAATCACAGCCTTCAAATCAGACCAGCTATGGTGCTTGTGTCTCCCTTGGGGATGATCTTCTCATCATCTAAGTGGAAGCTATCGTACTCTTATCAAGAAAAAAAAATGTTTGCTCCACTGAGGAGCCCATTTTCCAAAAGAAACCATTTTAGTCAGTTGTAGCAGGGTGTATCTAATTTTCAAAGATGTGCTTCTAAGCAATGCTCTGAACTTTGTGCCCCTCCCTTCACCTTTCTGGAAACCCATCATTAGTGTTTTCTTTTAAGAATATCAAGTTTATGGCACGGTGTAAAAATACATTTTAATAAGTACATATCAGGAAAATGCCATCACCATTTTGTTGATTGTAGAGAAAGCAGCTCAGTTGGGGCATTGTAGTTCTGCCCTCAGTTTCAGAGATGATTTGATTGACAGGAGGAAGGCTATCAGTAGAATGTGATGTCTGGCAAGTATTAGGATACGTAGTGAAATGTTAAACAGGAGCCTGTCCAAAATTATGTCCCTAGTCATTCTCTTGGTGGCTGTCCAGTCATTTCAGCTCTGTCCCCCTCTTTGTGATCCCATGTGGAGTTTTCTTGGCAGAGATACTGGAGTGGTTTGCCATTTCCTTCTCCAGTTCATTTTGCAGTTGAGGAAACTGAGGCAAACCAGGGATGACTTGTTCTGAGTCACATAGGCTAGTAAGCATCTGAGGCTGGATTTGAATTCAGGTCTTCCTGACTCGATCCACATAGCAGCCCTAATCAAGTAAGAAGTTGCATCAACTCGGTGACTTGTCTGCCCTTCCTCATTCCCCTAAAATGCGGGCACTTAGACTCTTCTCTCGCCAGTCCCTACTTTCCTGTTGCTGGCATTAAACTCCCACTAGGCTCCTTCGTTGCAAAAACAGCTTCATTTTTTCTGTTCCCCCTAAATAGAACTAAATGAAATGAAAGATCAGGTTATAACACCAGGCAAGATTAGACTGACAGCCTGATCTGTTCCCCCAGGAACCCCCTTCAGGCCCGGGGGTCTGTATTTCAGGGGATGGGAGAAGGGCGAGCGACTCAGTCGTCATGTTAGATTACGTTTTGAACAGTTACAGACTCTAGTACCGTCACACAGCAGGGAAGAGGCTGAAGGGACTTAGGTTGTCATTTTAATTTTTCTCAGTTCTGTCGTCAGAACTGGTCCTCATCTCCCTCCCCGTGAAAATAAGCAGCTCTAATCAAATGTTACCGAGAGGAAATGGTGTCGAGGTCTGGGCTTGCTTTATTCTGGGTCTTTAAAAATAGCCTTGCTCAGACCCAAAGGACAAGGAATCAGGGTCATTGGTAATTAATGCTGCTTGAGGGCAGGGACTGTCTTCTGTTGGCTTTGTGTGTCAGCGCTCAACAAAGTGCCCGGCACATAGTAGGCACTTAATAAATGCCTGTTAACAAACTAGTAAGAAGCAACAGTGAACGGTAATAGAGCACACGGTGTTGTGTCAGGGTTCAGCCTGCGCCGTGCCACCTTGGGTAAGTCACTCGGCATCTCTGGGTTTTGCTTTCTTATGTGAAAAAGACTGGACTGAGTATCCTCTCAGGCCCCAGCCAGCTCTAAACCTGAGGAGCTTTCACTTATATAGTGGTTTGTTTTGTTTGTTTTTTCTAACTAAAAAACAAAAGCTATAAGGATGTTACAAGGTCCGTCCGAAGAAGGAGAGGGTCGGGTATTCCTCCTGGTTCTTTCCCTCCTTGTGTGATCGGATGTACCCCACAAAGTGGGATGCTCCTCCTGATATTGAGTCCCCCACATTTAGTCATCAGTGATCAACATTTCTAGGCCTAAATTCGTCACATCTGATTTCTCATCCCATTTACAAACACAAATAACATTTGTGAGTACCTTCAGTTGCTTTGGAAGAGGCATCCTGGTGAGGTTGTTAGATAATCTCCAGGTGAGGAAGACCCGGGTTCAAATCCCACCTCTGACGCATACTGGCTGTTGGACGCTCGGCAGGTCGCTTAGCTCATAAGGGCTGCAGGCGGCCCTCGAAGATGACAAAATCCAGAGAAGGTTCAGTTGCATCAGTGAGAGGCGTTTTCCCCATCGCATTGAGATTGGAAGTCCATCCCCTACCTCTATTCAGGTGATTCATTAATAATGTCGCTGATGTATTAAGGTTAACAAAAGACTTGGCTTACAAACAGCTCCACGAGGTATTCTCCGCTTTTTATAGATGTGAAAAAATCAAGACTGTCAGAGGCAGGTCTTGAACCCAGGACCTCTAACTCCAGAGCCAGACCTCTGGTCACTGTTAGATTGCCTCTCTATGACGTTTTTTCGGCGGCTTCTCTTCCAGTTGACTAGTGTTTTCACCAACATCTAAGTAATCTGAAAGACCAGCGTCCATTTAATACTGCCAGACGTGTTTTATTTTTAACATCTAAGGCGGCTAAGAGGCATCGCGGATGCCCGCTTATCTGAGTTTGAATCCCATCTCTGCCATTTACCGATTGTGCGACCCCGGGCGAGTCACTTAACCTCATCTGCATAGAGATATTAATATCCCCTCTCTCGTGGGGTTGGTGAATACACCGCATGAAGCGCTTTGGAAATCTTAAAATGCCGTATCAATGCTGTCTTTATTACTAGCAGTATCACTTCATTGAAAATTTGGGGTCGTTAAAAATGAAAATGTCCCACGCACTTCTTTTAAAATGTCCTTTGTGTGAAACGTGGTTTAAATTTCAAGTAAACATAACTGCTTCAGGTCTCATTTGATTGCACATTTGGGAAATAGTCCTTTCTTCCATTAAAAATTAGGAGAATAGTCTCATGAACGTGAGCAAGTTGGTTTTTTAATTACTTCTGAATAGCAACTTATGTAGGAGGCTTTTGAAAAAAAATGGACAGTAACCTATTAGCCACATTTAGGTTGCAGGTTTTGTCCTCTAGGCCCTAGAGTAAAATATAAATATATAGCAGGACCTCCGGCCCTCCAGCCTTCCCTCAAGGACTCAGATTAGAAGAGAGGAGTTTCCCTCATGCTTCTGACCATCCTGAGTAAAGCCATCCACCTTCAGGTCAGTTCCAAAGCGTCTCGGAGGCAGGTAGGAAAGGTAGTATACTCACTCCTTCCTTTCCCTTCCCCCAGGCTGGAGGAGGTCTGAGTAGAAACTTGGTTCAGAGCTGTGGCCCACAGATGTGGAGCCCGTCACTCAGCATTACTAGGGAATGAACCTCTCCATGATCAATCAGACATTGTCATATGGAGATCATTTGGGAAGCCATTATGTCGTGAGATGGAGAACAAAGTACTTTGGGGGCACTTGTTATGTGCAGAGTCACATCGCAGGTAAAGGTGTTCTCCACCTTGACATTCTGGTGAACCCCTCCTCCAAAGGTGGTGCGGTGTGGGTGCAGCGCTGGGCCTGGAGTCAGGAAGACTCAGATTCCGTCAGGTACTTAGAAGCTGTGTGACCTTGGGATGGTCACTGAACTCCTGGCTCATTTTCCTCATCTCATATGGAGATGATAACAGGACCTGCTTCACAGGGTTTTGAGGATCAGATGAAATAATAAATTTATAAAGCACCTAGCACAGTGCCTAGCATAGAGTAAGCAGTATATAAATGTGCCCTATGTTTGCCTCAGTTTCCTCATTTGTAAAATGAGCTGGAGAAGGAAATGGCAAACCACTTCCAGTATCTTTGCTAAGAAAACCCCAATGGGGTTACAAAGACTCAAACACAAGTGAACAAATACAAATGTTTGTTTTTTAAATTCATAAAACAAAATAGCTAGGATTACAAAGGAAACCAGTTACATTGACATGATTATCTATAGCTATATATATTTTAAAATTTTATGGATCTGAGGCCCAGAATCCTTGTTCTAAAAGTTTAATTGGAACTTAACTTGATTGTAGTTTTATGCCTTTCTTTGTATCTCTGGTACTTAGTATAGCACTTGGTATTCAGTAAGTGCTTAATAAATGCTTATTTACTGACCATCCCCAGTAGCACTCGAAGGTCTAAGAGAATGACAGAGCTGCAAGTTAAGAGTAAACTGAACCATCTGTTTCCATAAGTGCATTAGTAGCATTTAAGAAATTGATCCTGTTCCCTAACTGCCCTCCATTAATTACTAAGGAGGTCCAATACTTTGCCTTTCCCTGGAAACCTGACATCTGCTCCTTTCAGCTTCCGCTTTGATCCAGGAATCCTCTATTCAGTGCCACTCACTGGGCTAGGCAATGAGGACACCCCCCCCCCCATGTCCCTCTCCAATACCCAGACCCCACCTTCAAGCAGTTTCTGTTTTACTGGGGTTGGGGGGAGCAGAGAGGGAGGGCACCATGTACATAGATAATAAATTAAAAATAAGTGCAAAATTGTGGGGAGAGAGGAAAAGTAGGAGGGCCCTCAGGCACTCAGTGGACTTTCAGTAGGAGGTTAAGGATGCTTTTTGTATTTTCCAAAGGGAATCTGATTTTTCCCCTCAAACTTGGGAGGGACTGCAGGTGAAATGCCTCTTTGTGAATGGACTTCCAAGGAATGAAGGGTGGGGGGAGGCTACCTGTGACATCACAGTAAGGAGGCAAAAGGAGTTAGGGGAGGAATTAGGCATGATGAGCCAGTCAGTGTGAAGGAATTTGAGGAAAGAAAAAAAAACGACAAGGGCAGTTTGTGACCGAAGACACTTGGGAGGCACACGCACGTGGTGCCACGGCAGGCAGGGGTAAGTAAATTTGCTGACTGAACCTCGGTGTTGTCCTTCCATTTCGAATCTGAAAGGCCAGGTTCTCCTTTCAGTCCTAAATGGTGCTGGACATGGAATTCCTTGCTCTGGGCTTGCATGTGCTGGGTAATTAATCCCATCAGACCAGCGTGAGGGTGGGTGTGTGGGGAGGGGAGGGGGTGCAGCTCAGTTTAGTGGGTGGCTTTCTTTTCATTTCTCACACATCCTTTAAAACCATAAAGAGTACCAGGAATGAAGAGAAAATACAGAGTGTGGATTCCAGGTAGGGGAAGTGTCTTGTCTTTTGCACTTTTCAGAACAGAACATTAAGGGGCGTATATTTATAAGGTTTTTGCCACCATTTGTATTTCTAATTAGGAACTTCTATTTTTCGTGGCTCAGTTTTGCAAATGAAATCCTATCCGTAAATCACTTGGCACATGTTAAAGTGCTAGATTACCCTTCAATTTTTCTCCTCCTTATTTTGACATTTCTCCGCAAAGTGACTGGCACTTACAGCACTGTGCATTTTCCTGTCTCCTTCTGGCTGTTCCCTAGACACAAGTGCATCCCCTGTTTTGGAAACACTAAAAATAGGCTGTAATCATAGTGTTAACCAAGAGGATATGTCAGTGTGTTGTCTGCTCCTTCTCCTAGCTCTGTGGCATTAGGTTCATAGCTCTGCTAACTTTTCACAGCCCCTGTATTTAGGAGACTTGTAAACTTGGAATCTTGTGCTGTTTAAAAAAGCAGCAGGCTTCCCTTTCCAGGGTTCTTAACCTCTGGTCCATGAACTTTCATTTTTCTAATATTTCCATAACTTTTTCAATATTATTGGCTTCCTTCATAAGCCAAAGCATTTTATTTTATGCATTTGAAAACATTCCATTAACTTCACCAGATTGCCTAAGGGCTCCGTGACCCACAAAAAAAAGTTAAGAACCCCAGCTTGAGAGTGAGGATTCGATGGAGTCGGTGGGGGGAAGGGTAGTTAAAGCTAAGTTTGTTTTTCATTGTCAACAAAGTCAGCTAACAACAACAAAAGAAAGCCTCTAAGAGCTTCAGGAACCGCAGTAGCCACTGGGATAACTTCTCTTTATTTTGGTGTGGCCTTTGGAAGCTGTATGCAAAGGTTGCTTCTCAGACTCCCATAGTAATTCTTAAGGAGAAATCTTGTGATATAGAGTAGAGAGAGCGCCAAGCAGAGGGAACATCACCAGCTATTCTGGGCCTTAAACTGAAATGCCTGCACTCATTCAGAAAGGAAGCTGAGCATTTTACCCTCAAATCACTGTCTGGATAATTACAAGAACAGATTCTTTCATAGTTATGATGCAGAAGAGGCAGAAACTCTTCCCTTTCCCCTCCTTTCCACCCCCTCCAAAAGACAATCAATCTCTCTCTCTCTCTCTCTCTCTCTCTCTCGCTCTCTCTCGCTCTCTCTCTCGCTCTTTCTCTCTCTCTCTCTCTCTCTCTCTCTCTCTCACTCGCTCTCTCGCTCTTTCTCTCTCTCTCTCTCTCGCTCTTTCTCTCTCTCGCTCTTTCTTTCTCTCTCTCTCTCTCTCTCTCTCTCTCTCTCTCTCTCTTTCTTTCTCTCTCTATCTCTCTTTCTCTCTCTCTCTCTCTCTCTTTCTCTCTCTTTCTCTCTCTCTCTCTGTCTCTCTCTCTCTCTCTCACACACACACACACACACACTTTAATTTTTTTCCTAAAAGTCCAAGTTGTGAATGCGTTCATCAGATAATACCATAATGTTTTCCAGATGTGCTTCCTGACATTTAAGTTGACAGCTTGTCCACATTGATAAGGAGGCACTCAAATAAGGGCAAGGAATGAGGCTGATAAGTTGTTGCTGCTTTTTAACTATGGAAACTCATGAAATGTGGAGGAGCTGCAGTCTGTGTTGATGGAGGGAGAGGACCCACGCTGATGAGATGCAGGTTCTGTCATTTGGCCATTGGAGAGGACACGGAGATGAATAAGATACGCTAAAGCCATAGCTGTGAGAGGGTTTGTAGGCCCCTTCATCCGGAGCATCCGAAATGTTTCTGGCGTGTCTTCAGGCCGGTAGATAATCTCCAATCTCCACTCTTTATTCGTTGTCCTTTTATTCGGAGCAAAAAGAGAAAGTCGAAGAATGAGTGAGTTTGGATGCCTTTTCTCCTTCGCACCCTACCCCCACTCCTACGGTGGTCTGTTGGAGTGAAGTTGAGGGGCCCCATTGGTTTCTGTACCCTTCTGCTGCGGAATAGCCGTTGCTTAAAGTCAAGGCATCTGGGATGATCATGTGAGTCCAGCCGTAATTATCTCTGAGGGGTGTGTGTGTGTGTGTGTGCACAGACACACGCACACATATATGTATATATGTATGTATGTATGTGTGTGTGTGTATGTGTATATATACATATCTCCCTAAGAGTTTGGACTCAGATGCAGATCAGATTGCAGGCTGCCAGTTCAGACCAGTAATTTCTTAGGCAGGAAGGAAGTTTCACTGGGGGAGGCTGGGGTGGGGGGGAGATAGAAAGGAAAGGCTCCCTGGGACTAAATAGATTTTTTGTTTAGGTTGCTACTCAGTGGCCTCTCCCCTTCACTTCCTGGCTCTGCAGCCGACCGAAGAACTAAGGAAGAAAGAAGTTTGTCTTGTTTCTCCCTCTTCCTGTCCACAATAGCTCCTTTCCTTTTCCCTCGTGCCTTAGTTACCAGATCAGGGGCGCCTAGTAATGACTGTCTCACTGTCCTCATGAATTACCCAGAAAGATGCACAGTCCTGTCTGAGAGGCAGCCTGTCATGCGTCGGAAAGGATGCTGGGTTTCGAGTTGGACTTTGGATTCAGATCTCCATCCTGCTACTTGCTCACTTGTGTGACCTGAACAGCTTCTGTGGGCCGCAGTTTCCTTGTCTGTAAGATGAGGGGATTTTGGATCGCATGGTCTGTCTGGAAGTTGCCTTCTAGCTTTTGAGTTATGATTCTATGAACTGGAATCAGATCCTGGCTGTTTAATGAGTCATAGAAGCGCAAGGGCGGCTAGTGGCACAGTGGACAGGCCTGGAATCAGGAAAACTCATCATCCTGAGATGACCGTGTGAGCCTAGGTAAGTCCCTGAATCCTGTGCCTCGGTGTTCTCATCTGTAAAACGAGCTGCAGAAGGAATTGGCAAACCACTCCAACATCTCTGCCAAGAAAACCCCAAAGGAGGCTGCAAGAGTCAGACACAACTGAAAACGATTGAACGAGAACAGTTACAAAATATAGAGCTTTTCAGGTCTCCCCCCACCAACTCTCAGGCATAATTTGGCTAAAACTTCTAGAAATGCTGTGTTTTGTGGAGTCTTAACAGGTATGAAAACTTTTTGGATGCTGCTAGAGGGGCGTCCACACCAGACCCCAAGAAATGAATCCTTAGATATTATTACACCACTTCTATCCTATATCCCGTGCATTTAGAAAGAAGACTTCCATTGAGAGGTAGAAAAAGGGTAAAAGGCCCGTTCTACCCGACTTTGGAGCAATCAGGAAATCTTACTCATATCCTGTTCATTGGTAAGTTTATATTTCTGGTGGAAGTTTTTAAAACCAGATTAAAGGATCAGGTCACCTATTATCTGTGTGGGGGTGGAGAACTTCTGCCTTGGTCTTGGTGAGAAGTAACCTGAATTATTTAGAGAATAGAAGCTTGCTTTTACAGCAGTGGCTCTAATATTTGAGTCATTCAGGTCACTGTATGTATATCTAGGGCAGAGTGCTGGGAGAAAGAAGAGAGACCATAGCGAGTGAGAGAGAGACTGGAAGCACAGTAAATGTTTAAAAATACCCCAAGCATTCCAGTTTTTCTTTTTAAACACATGCTGGAAAGTGGAATCACCTACTGTCTTCTCATTGGACTAAAATTTCAGGGGTGGGGAGCCTCTGGCCTCAAGGCCACATGTGGCCCTCTAGGGGCTCGAGTGCGGCCCTTTGACCAAATCTAAACTTCAAAGAACAAAGTCCCCTTAATGAAAGCAAACTTCACAGAACAGATCTCCTTAATAAAAGGATTTGTTCTGTGAAACTTGAACTCGGTCCAAAGGCCGCACCTGAGGACCTAGAAGGCCCTGTGTGGCCTTGACGTGGCAGGTTCCCCACCCCTGGACAGATTTAGAGCTAGAAGAGTCCTCCGAGGTCATTCAGCCAGGGCCCTCGTTTTGTAGACGAGGCTAGACAGATTTTATTTGCTCTTCACAACAACCTGGGGGGGAAAGGGGGGGACAGGCATTATTAACCCTATTTTATAGAGGAGGAAACTGAGGCCAACGGGTTAAGTGATTTGCCCCAGGTCACACGGCTAGTAAGTGTCTGGGGCTGGATTTGAACTTGTCTTCCTGACTTTAGGCTGTCGCTGTCCACGGCGGAGCTGGGCTGTGAACCCCATCTGTCTGGCTCCAGGTCCAGTCCTCACTGCAAGGCTCTGCTGCAGGCTTGAACCAATTTTTTTTTTTCTATTACAAGGACCTGGACCAGGCAGACGACCCCTTTCCACTTAATGACTGTGTGGGTAGGTTTGGCTGGTGCTCAGCCCTGACAAGGGGAAGCATTTATTGAGTGCCTACTGTGTGCCAGGCGCTGTGCTAAGGACTGTACAAATATTATCTCATTTGAGTCTAACAACAGCCCTGATGTTAGTCTTACAGATGGGGAGACTGAGGCAGAGGGAGGTGAAGCAGCTTGTGCAGTGTCTGAGGTTAGGTTTTACCTCGTCCTCCTGACTCAAAGCCCAGTGCTCTCGATTGCTGTGCCACCCAGCGTCCTCATATGATACCTAACCTAGGGAGATGTGCTATGGCAGGTGTTACTAGACCTAGGAGAAACCCTGAAAAATAAATGTGTCATTCACTATAGGCTTCTGTTCCCAGGGACACTCTGAAGACAGAAACGTAGACTTTTAAAATGGGAATATTTATTTTAAGTCCCTTGAAAAGGTCTTTAGACTTGAAAAGGTTAGGAGCTGCTACGCCACATGTTTCTTTTCGTAGCAGTGGATATATCCTCGTAATTGTATTTAACTTAGGCTATGATTAAAATTAGATGTTTGTTCTGTGGTAGGTTTTTTAAAAATATATTTTATAGAGGGTAGCAAGAGACTTTGGGTCATGCTGTTTTGCAAGAGTTGTCAGTCTTAGAGATATTTTGGAAGTGGAAGAAAACTTCGTTATGTCCCTGTCACCTTCCTTTCTGCCCCCCCCCCCCGCTTCCCCCGCCAGTCTCCAAGTGATTCTTCTACTCTCTAGCCTTCACCTGTTTGCAGCTGCCCAGCACCCTCTTGAACCCTTGTCTTTCCTTTGTAAAAGTGCTTTTAGGAAAGACTTGCTTCTAGTGCCCTATGTAGTTTCTAAGGCTGCATCTGAATTCAGACCTTCTTTTTTAAAAAATCTAATTAATTTATTTATTTTTAGTTTGCAACATTCACTTGTATAAGCTTTAAATTTTCTCCACCTTCCTCTTCTCCAAGACACCAAGTATATATACATATATATGTAGGCTCTATATGTACATTCTTATTAAATATATTTTCACATAGTCAGGTTATATAGAAGAATTAGAATGAACAGGAGGACCCATGAGGAAAAAAAAAACGAAACCAAAAAAAGATCAAATAGTATGCTTCTATCTGCATTCAAGCTCCATAGTTCTTTCCCTAGTTGTGGACGGCATTTTCCATCATGAGTTTTTGAAATTGTTTTAGGTCCTTGCATTGCTGAGAAGAGCTAAGTCTATCAAAGTCAGTCATCACGCATTGTGACTGTATTACTGTGTACAGTGTTCTCCTGGTTCTGCTTACTTCACTCAGCATCAGTTCATGTAAGTCTTTCCAGGTTTTTCTGAAGTCCGCCTGCTCATCATTTCTTATAGCGAAATAGTATTTCATTACATTCACATACCACAGATTGTTCAACCATTCCCCAATTGATGGGCATCCCCTCAGTTTCTAGTTTCCAGAGAGCTGCTATGAGTATTTTTGTACATGTGGGTCCTTTTACCATTTACGTGATCTCTTTGGGATGATAGCCCTAGAAGTGGTATTGCTGGGTTGAGGGGTATGCACACTTTTATAGCCCTTTGGGCATAGTTCCAGATTGCCCTCCAGAATGGTTGGATTAGTTCACAACTCCACCAACACTGCATTAGTGTTCCAATTTTCCCGCATCATTTCCAACATTTGTCATTTTCCTGTTTTGTCATGTTAGCCAATCTGATAGGTGTGATGTGGTACTTCAGAGTCATTTTGATTTGCATTTCTCTAATCAATGGTAATTTAGAGCATTTTTTCATATGACTATAGATAGCTTTATTTTCTTCCTTTGAAAACTGCTTGTTTATGTCCTTTGGCCATTTATTAATTAGGGAATGACTTGTATTCTTATAAATTTGACTCACTTCTCTATGCATTTTAGAAATGAGGCCTTTATCAGAGATACTAGTTGCAAGAATTCTTTCCCAGTGTTCTGCTTCCCTTCTAATCTTGGTTGCATTAGCTTTGTGCAAAAACTTTTCAATTTAATGTAATCAAAATTATCCATTTTGCATTTCATAATGTTCTCTATCTCCTGTTTGCCGTATATTCCTCCATTCTCCATAAATCTCACAGACTATTCCTTGCTCTCCTAATTTGCTTATAGTATCAGCCTTCATATCGAAGTCGTGCACCCATTTGAACTTTATTTTGGCATGTGGTGTAAGATGTTGGTCTGTGCCCAGTTTCTGCCGTACTGTTTTCCAGTTCCCCCAGCAGTTTTTGTCAAATAGTGAGATCTTATCCCAGAAGTTGGAGTCTTTGTGTTTATCAAACAGTAGATTACTTAAGTCATTGACTACTATGATTCCAGGTCCAGCACTCTACCACCTAGCTGTTGATTTAAAAAAAAAAAAAAAGGATTTATTTCTTATCCGGTTTCAGATACCCGGTAGCTTTTGGAGGCCCGTAGCTTTAGAGGTAGAGAGGATCCTTGAGGCCGTCAGGTCCGTGCTGCCAGCGCCTGTTTTTTGGGTGAGGAAGGCGAGGCACAAAAACGTTAAGTAACTTATCCGGAGTCCAGCAGCTCGAGTGTCGGAGGTAGTGTTTGAATCCGGGTCATCGTGACTCCTAAGTCCAGCGCCCTGTCCGCTATACCACGTCCTCTCTCTTTCGGTTTTGCTGTTTATTTTGGTGGTGGACACCGGTAGAGCTCTGTTTCTGCCCCTCATAAGACAATCCGTGAGTAGATTGTCAAAACCAGCCTTGAATTAAGAATTGTCCGCAGATCCGTAATGATTGACTCACAGTTCTGACATAAAGAAGTATATTCCAAAGCTGGGAGGATGGGTTTTGTAAAAAGGAGTTCTGCAGTTTGCTCTTGAACTCTTCTTTTACAGTCTTTTAAAAATATTATTAAAGGATTTTTTGTTACATATTGTATTCGTTAACACAACATTGCAGCGTGGTCGTGCGCCAGCCCAGGAGGAAACAAGTAACAAGCATTTACTAAATACTTATTACGTGGCAGGCCTGGTGGCTAAGTGCTTTACAAATATTATCTCATTTAATCCTTGCAACAACCCTCGGAGGTAGGCGCTGTGATTATCATCCCTATTTTACAGTTGAGAAAACTGAGGCAGACCGAAGTAAAACGACTTACCCAGGGTCGCACGGCTAGCAAGGAACCTAAAGCTTTCCATGGAAGACACCAACCAGCCCATATGTTCAAGGGTAGGTCATAGGCCTTTACGCTGGGCATGTTTAACTCACGCAAGGACCTTGTGGCCCACTTTTTTACCAGGTTATACATTTATTCCCTTGATCTCTCACAACCCCCCATTCATCGTCCTTTGGGTGACCTAAAATTCTGGTTCTTTGACCATGGTGATATTCCATGATTCACAACCCCGTGGCATCACTGGAATTACATTGCCATTAAAAAGATGGGTTTCTGTTTCGTGAGGAGACTCGGGGTCATTACAAGCATTACGTAATTTCCCAGATGCCACCCGGCTTGATCTTTTTAATTCTGGGCCCAGCTTGGTGTCTGCTGAAGCCGATGGATCAGAGATATGTTCTGAGTAAACTGTCAATCAAAGTTAGATCTCCCTTTCTGCTCAGTACTGCACTGTCCATCTGTCCACTCATTAGACGTCGCATAGCTTTGAAAAGAATTAACTGATTTTGACCATATTTTGTATATTACTCAAGGGAACATATGCTTTCAGGACATACAAAATGACAGGTTTCTTCTTTTTTTTTAACTGAACAAATGATCTCTAGCTTCAACAACATTTATTACATGAAATACAGAGGTGAGAAATTCAGACCCCCAAATTACGACATGATAGACCTGCTTTGGGAGCCATAAAAATGTGAGAACTCAGAGGAAAGCTCAGAGATTTGTTGGCCATAGAGTTTGTATGCCCTTACTCTATGCGGTTAGTTGCAGCATCTAGGCTAGCATTAAAGTAGTGAGACTCGAATTTCAGGATGCTTTTCCCACTATATTAAACATTTTCCAAGCAAAAACTGTGCTCTCACTCACTTTGGCTGATTCTCAGGGAGCTTTCCTAAAATGCAGCATGGAAAAAGAGGTACTGGCCAGCCAGGTGGCGCAGTGGATAGAGTGCTAGGCCTGGAGTCGGGAAGACTCAGCTTCCTGAGTTCAAATCCAGCCTCCAACACTTACTGGCTGTGTGACCTTGGAGAAGTCACTTGCTCTGTTTGCCTCAACTTCCTTATCTGTAAAATGAACTAGAGAAGGAAATGACAAATAACAACAACAGCAAAACTGTGGGTATGATGCAGGGTTTGACACTTATGATCTTGGGTTAAATCACTGAAGTGTTCTGAGTCTCAGTTTCTTCATCTGTAAAATGCGTAGGCTAGAAAGCCAGCTATCAGTAACCGTATGAAAAATGCTCCACGTTATCAATAATTAAAGAATTGGAAATTCAAACAACTCTGAGGTTCTACCCCAAACTGATTAGATTGGCGACGTTGAGAAGAATCTGGAGAATGAGGAATGTTGGAGAGTGTGGGGGAAAACGCTGGCCTTCATGCACTGTTGGTAGAGCTGTGAACTATCCCAGACACTATGAAAAGCAATTTGAAACGATGTCCCAAAAAGCTATTAAACTGTGCTTTGACCCAGCGATACCGCTGTTAGGTCTGCACCTCAAAGGCATCATACAAAGAGGAAAAGGATCCGTACGTACAAAAATACAGCAGCTTTTGTTTTTTGCAGTGGCGAATAACTAGGAACTGAGGGGGTACTTATCAATTGGGGAATAGCTAAACAAGTTACGTTTCTGAATTTGATAAATTACTGTACTGTAAGAAATGGTGAAGGGGATGGTTTTAGAGAAACCTCCAAAAATTTGCATGAACTGATACAGAGTGAAACAGCCTTTTACTAGAGTGCGGGTAGATGCGTCCCAGTATATGGATATTTCCATTCTGGGCACCTCCTTTAGAGAAAAATGTGGACAAGCTAGAGTGAATCCAGATGAGGACAAGTAGAATGGTGAAGGCATTTGAAATTCTCATGTCAGACTCAGTTGAAAAAACTCAGAGTGTTTATTCTGGAAGTTAGATGGGGGGATGAAGGAGGGAAGGGATGACAGAGTACCTCCTTTAGATTATTTTAAGGACTATCTTATGGAAGATAGATTCAGCCAGTCCTTTTGGGCACAACTAATTATACAGAGGCATATTTGGGCTCAGTATGAGGAAAATCTTCCCAATAATTGGAACAGTCCCATATATCACAATAATCTCAAAATATAGGATCAGAATATAAAAGTTTTTGCCTTTAAAAAATAATTTGGAAGAGCTACAACTATGTCCTAGGGGGAGAATTCCTAACTAAATGAGATAATAGTGGTCATAAAAGACAAACTAGACCATTTTGACTATACAGATCTAAAAAGCTTTTGTATAAATTAAATTAACAAAGATAGAATTAGATGAGAAAGGGTAGATTAAAGAAATCTGCATAAAATGGTGCTGAAAAAAGTCTGATGCAGAATATAGGGAATTTCTATATATAGAAATATACACTCCACCCTCTATAGATATGTATATATGTATGTATGTATATAAATAAAATTTAAAAATGTATTTCAACAAGAGCCATTCTACAATAGCTACATAAGGAAGGGAGGCAGAGGACTAGTTAAAACGGAATATTGTTTAAATGATTATCTGCGGTCACACTGTGGGTCAGGTGTTTTTCTTTTTTCATGAAATTTCCATGAGCTCATGGGTGCACGTGATGTGAAAGACTCTATAAAAGGGAAAATGAAGCTGGACGAGATAGGAGATACATTTTGGGCTTGGGAGGAGGGCCCACTTCGAAGAACAGAATTTATTTCTGTCATTACCACACAGATATTTTGGTGTCCTTTAATATGAAGAAATCAGACTTGGAATTTAAAAATATATCTTCAGGCTAAACACATGGGATGAAAACTGATCTTAAAAATTATTCATTCACCACGAAAAACAATATACAAATTGTGTAACAGAAATGAGAATGATAGAAAACTGATAGCATTTTTAAGTAGCACTGCTTAATGTGAATTTGCTTACATAACCAAATATTTAAAATAATTAAACTTGAAAGAGTTTAGAAACTACCGGCAGGACCTACTCCCTGTAATCTAATTTACTACTAAAAATAATGACCATAAAAGTTAGCAACAAGGGGAAAACAGAACGGTTTTGTCTAGTGGTTTGAGTTTTGGTATTAATAGTACATGTATAAAGTAGAGCCAGGTCAAAAGGGCTCTCTAGATGTAAAGAGACCATTCATTTTAAACTTGTGCTATTTTCAGATGGTTTCTTTTGGGTGGCCTTTTTAAATTCCTTGCCTCCTGCATTAAATCTATCTCTTAAAAAAGGGTCTGATTCCATAGACAAAAATGGACCGGAGCTTCTTGAGAAGTTAGGATTTTTAAATTCAGTGGCATTTCTTCTCACAGTGAAGAAAATAAAAGCTACGTCTGTATCCCACTTTGCACTATCAACAAAACTATGTTGTCTGACATTGGTCTTGAATTGTGTCACTTCTTTTGAGTTCAGCAAATGGTATGGATGAAATCTGTTCTAAATATTTGTAATTGGTTTTTGTGAATATGTTTCACATGATTTCACCTTTATGATAATAATCACATATATATATGTAATATAATAATCATGGTGCTTGCTTTCTCAGTGGGTGGAAAAGGGCCAGGTGGATAGGAGGGAATTTAGAACTCAAAATTTAAAGAAAAATAATGTTATGTATCAATAATAAATTTTAAAAAATTAGTTCCCATTTAAGAATATTTCTTGGATAGTAGAACTATATTATATAACCCCAACTTGGGGCAGCAGTTTTCTAAAATTACTTTCCCTTCTTAAAAATTAGAAATATATATAGAAGATATCAAATTCCATGCCATCTTGGGGAGCGAGGGGGCAGGGGGGGAAGAAAATCTGGAACTTAAAATTATGTGGAACTGAGCATTGTAAACCAAAAATAAAAAATCTTAATTATAAAAAAATTAGAAATAGAAATATTTATGTATCTCCAAAGAGATAAAAGAAAAACGAAAAGGAGCCATGTGTAAAAATGTTTATAGCAGTACATTTTGTTGTCTCAAAGAACTGGAAACATAAGAGGAAGGGCGCCCATTAATTTAGAAATGGTTAAACAAATGGTTATCTATGACTATAATAAAATATTACTGTGTCCTAGGAAATAATTAAAAAGGTGGCTTCAGGGAAACCTGGGAAGATGTGTATGATCTGATGGAGAGTGAAACGAGCTGAACCAGGAGGCTTATTTATATGATGACAGTTTTGTAAAAGAAAGAACTTTGAAAGACTTAACTTTTATCAGTGTAGTAATGATCAGTGGCTCCAGAAGCCTGATGAAGAAGCCTTCCATCTCTTGGTGGAGAGGCGATGGACTACAGGTGCACAATGGGATGTACCTTTCCAGATATGAACATTTCAACATTAATTTGTTTTGCTTGACTATACTTTTGCTATGAGGGAGGCATTTTTTTTTGGCAGGGGGTAGGGGAGAGTAAAAGGATATGATACAAAAAGAGGGTGGGGTTGAATGAAGAGAGAGTATCAGTGAAATCTTAAAAAAAAATGTAGAGAGGTGACCCAAGCTGGGGATGGGGGGAAGGACGCCGACAAACTGGGCAGTGTTGGTACTACCACATTAAATTTAATAAGCAATAGCTAGCATTTACGTAGCACATTACAAATATTACCTTCACAACAACCAAGGGAGGTAGATGGTAGCATCATCCCCATCTTACAGACTAGGATACAGGTGAAGTGACTTCCCTAGGGTCCCAAAGCCAATAAGTGATTTGAACCCAGGTCCAACTATCCACTGTGTCACTTAACCGTCTCTATTAAAAGGAATAAGGTATATGTAGTATATTTGTGGTTTTCTAGCTTTCAATGCATATCAAAATGTATGTGTTTATTCAGAATAAGAAGATTCCTTAAAGAAGTATCTACTCAAGAATCATATATTTAGAACTGAAAAGAAATTAGAAAGGTTACCTAATCCAACTCCTCACTTCAGAGATAAGCAAATTGAGGACTAGAGAGATGAAGTGAGTTCCCCAGAGCCCCAGACATAGTAAAGGCCAGGGCAGTGTTTGAAGCCAGGCCTTCTAACTCGAACTCCAGCAGCCTTTTCATTGCTTCATACTAAATTTCCTTCAACTGAAACATTAGCTCTTTAACCTATCAAGCTATTAAATTAGTTAATTAACTAATATTAACCAAATTATTTAGTAACAAACTACCGTTAATATTTAAACCATGAGACTGTTAAAAGTCTATTCGGGTCTTAGATCTAATATGTAATTCATGTACATGAAACACTGGATTTCATTTGTCTCAAATATATCTCTTTTTCCCACAGAGAGCAAAAAATAGGGATGACTAAAAGCTCAGAGGGAGAATTGTGTGGCATCGTTTGATAAAAGACTATGCAATGGAGGTGTCTAATTCAGGCTTTTTGTTATCTTTTCTCTTTATTTTAGAAACCTCACAAGCTCCTTGAGGATGACATCAGATTGACCAAAGGTGGAGATCACTATCGTGCCAATCTGCTGGAACCTCCCGCCAGCATTCTTCCCCTCAGCAACAAGAACATGGAAATTGAAATCCCCGTTGCAGAGTGTAAAAGTGTTTCTGTGGACAGTCCCTCTCCTTTTTATGCCCCCCATAATGGCCTCATCTCAGATCACCATGTCTCCCTGGATAATGAGGTGGCCAGAGAGATCCAGTATCTAGACGAAGTGTTAGAGGCCAATGGTTGTGACTCTCCTGCTGATGTGACTTACAACGGGACATCTTCACCAGAGCCAGGCGTGACCATCACCGTAGGCAGCCCGAGTCCATCTGTCCACACAACAAACCACATAGAACCCACTGAGAGGGAAGCAGTTCTTGTTGTTGGCAGGCAGCCCCCTCCTCTCATCGAGCTGAGCCAAGGTGAAATCATGGCAGAGACCTTCAGGTCAAATGGTCACTCTCCAGATGGGCAGGGGGAGATGCTTGGGGATGGCCTTCAAGCCCCTGGGAGCCCCAGTTCTTCAACCAGTTCCAAGGGGTCTTTCCGAGATGGGGAGCCCACTCTCACCACTCTGAAGAAAGAAGCGAGATTTGAACTGCGTGCCTTCCACGAGGATAAGAAGCCATCCAGACTTTTTGAGGATGACAGCAGCGAGAAGGAAACTTACAGGGTCCGAAAAGTAAGGCCGTCAGAGGAGATACTGGAGCTAGAAAAAGAGAGGCGAGAGCTCATCCGGAGTCAGGCAGTGAAAAAAAATCCTGCCATTGCAGCCAAATGGTGGAACCCACCTCAGGAGAAGACCCTCGAGGAGCAGCTGGATGATGAGCCACTGGAGTCACATAAAAAATACAAGGAACGCAAAGAGAGGAGGCAGCAGCAGCAGCAGCAGCAGCCACCACCACCACAGTCTTCTACAATTCCAACCTCCCCTAAACAGACAGTGTGCCCTTTGGAACGTCCAGACCCATCCAGCGGTCTGAAGCAGGACATTGTCACAGAGCAAATAGACTTCTCTGCTGCAAGGAAGCAATTTCAGTTGATGGAGAATTCCAGGCAGACTGGAACCCGGGGCCAGGGAGCCCCCAGACTGTTTTCCATCAAACCCTTTTATAGACCCTTGGGTTCCAGCTACTCGGATAAGCCGTCCACCGTCACAAGACCAGTTTCGTGTGTGGGGCAGATGGAAGATGATAGGATATCTGCGGGCAAGGGGCAGAAGAGCCCCTGTGTGCCAGAGAACCAGCTTTTAGGAGGTCAGAACAGTAGAGTTAGCCCAGAAAAGGAATCTCCCTGTATTGATGCTTCAAAACACGTGCCGTCGGCCAAGCTGTGGGCAGAGGAAGGCGAGTTTACAAGTGCCCGGGCTGTCTTCACAGTGGTAAAGGACGAGGACCCTGGCATCTTAGATCCATTTACGAGGTCTGTCTATGTTTCTTCACCCCCAGAGGAGCTGGACTCCGGTTTGGAGGAGCTGTCAGTAAGGTCTCAGGGCACCACGGTGCTGGAAACCTTGTCCAATGACTTCAGCATGGACAACCTCAGTGACAGTGGTGCATCCAATGAGACAATGAATGCCCTCCAGGAAAACTCCTTGACAGATTTTTCTCTGCCCCAGACCCCTCAGACTGATATGCCCTCTGAGGGACGAGCCGAAGGAGTGTCCAAGTCATTCAGCGACCACGGTTTCTACTCCCCGTCCTCTATGCTCGGAGATTCCTTGCTTGCAGATGATCCACTGGAATATCATGCTGGCCTTTTGGTGCAGAATGCCATCCAACAAGCCATAGCTGAGCAGGCTGACAGAGCTGTTTCCAAGGCAAACAAGGACCCGGCTGAACAAGAGATGTGCCCAGGGGAAGCCCAGGATGAAGTCGAGGCAGTGGCTCCCAGTTCAGATAAGCCTCAGAGCACATTTAAGCCACCTCAGGTGTCTTCTCCTGTTCAAGAAAAGAGAGATGTGTTACCAAAGACGACGCCGGCCGAAGACAGAGAACTCAGGGAAGAGAGGGCTCCCCAGCAGCTCCCCATCATTTCTCCTGTGCATTCAGTTCCCATCGAGGAGAGCAGGCCAGAAGGGAGTTACTTTAGCAAGTACTCAGAGGCGGCCGAGCTGAGGAGTACAGCCTCCCTCTTGGCCACTCAGGAGTCAGAGGTGACGGTGGGACCCTTTAAACTAAGGTCAAGGAAGCAGAGAACTTTGTCCATGATAGAAGAAGAGATCCGAGCCGCGCAGCAGAGAGAGGAGGAGCTGAAGAGGCAGAGGCAGGTCTTGCAGACGACACAGAGCCCCAGGGTGAAGAACGCCCCTGCCCTGCCATCCAGAACAGTGTGCTACAAAACAGCACCCGGTGAGTGCCTGAAGTAGAATATGGAAAGGGATTTTTAAAAAACCATTTATGAAGCACACGTAGCGGGTTAAATATTGTGCTCAGCCCTGGGAATACAAATAAAAATGCTAAACATCCCAGATCTCAGCTTATGTGTTAAGGAGAGAGAGAGAGAGAGGAGAGTTCAGATGCAGTGTGGATGCAAAGGCCCTTAAGGGGCTGTGGCAGGGCTGATGTCTGAGCATCCCTGTCCATCCTGCAGCCACACCCACGCTCCTTGGAAAAGGGTGATCCTTGGGACGTGAGCAGGAGGTGGGTTAGGGAAATCTGACAGGAGGAGTGTTGTACTGGTTACCATCTGGTACCCCCTGAGGCACTCCTTTGATGGGAAGGAGTCCCAAGTGGTCTCCACTAGAATGCAGGAAGCTTTATTCCATTTTAGGCTTTCTTTTAAAAGAGTCTCCATTGCTTTTTGATAGAAAATAAAATCCTAGCATGAGTATATCCTTTAATATTCAGTTACACCAAGATTGGTTCTCATCATTTAAGCTCATGCTTAAATGCCCTCTGCGCAAGAAAATAGGTTCTTGACTATGTAAAAAACAAACTTGAAGAGTTGTCTGTGGTAAAATAGCATTCTTCCCAATCTGTTGTTTGTGTCTCACGTGCCTTGCTTTGGTTTGTGCATTAGTGTTGGCGATGGATGCGAGGGACCTACAGTCCAGACCCATGGATTATGTGTGGGGAGATGCTGCGGTTAATGACCTTTCCCCAGGTGACCGTGGCTCTATTTTCTGGATACTGGTTAAAGTTTAACCCAGCCTGTTTTAGATTTCACACCTTCACTTTATAGTTATAATTACATGTTTCAATATATCACATTGATTTCAGCATGCCATGGGGCATTTTTTCTGCCCATCTTGCGAGGATGTGTCTATTACTTTAATATGGAGATCATCTAATTGCTTTTTCTGAGCAGTCTTAAAATGATTCGAGATAAATAAGATGAAAGTTCCCATGGACAACCAGAGCTCCTCAATCTTTCTGGAGCATTTTGGGTAGGCCATTGCTGTTGATTGTAATTGGTTTTTGCTGATGACCTTTCCCCAAAATCTGAATATAACAGCTATTGCAGGTTCATACATTATATGTGTGTAATAGTGTAAAATAAGTATGACTGTACTTTATAGGCCTTTTGTCTGGTCCAGCTCCCGATGCTGTCTTACCTTTCCCAGGTTAACAAAAGACAGGAGGACTTTCTTGATACAGTTTTCTAGTATCCTACCTGGAAGCATAGTGCCCAAATACGTAGCTTAATTCAGGAAGGGTGGTTGGCTAGGTATAAAATTGACAGGTACGGAGACAGGAGGGCAGCTAGGTGGCACAGGAGATAGAGTGCTGGGCCTGAAGTCAGGAAGACACATCTTCCTGAGTTCACATCTAGCCTCAGGCACTTAATTAGATTTATGACCCTTGGAAAGTCACTTCACCCTGTTTGCCTCAGTTTCCTCATCTGTAAAATGAGCTGGAGAAGGAAATGGCAAACCATTCCGGTATCTTTGCCAAGAAAACTCCAAAGGGAGTTGTGAAGAGTCAGACATGACTGAATCAGCTGAACGACAACCACACGAATCGGAGGCGGGGTGTGATGTAGAGCCCACGGAATTTGGGATCAGAGCTTCTGAGCTGAAATTGGGGATCTGCCCCTCTTCAGCTTTAGAGACGTCAGCATCATCTTCCTCTTCTGCAGAGGGGGTGACGGTGATTTCACAGCTTGCCTCCCTTTGTGTTTGCTGAGGATTAAATGACACGCTGTGTGTAACGTGCTTTGTAAACTATAGGACACCTTGTGAGTATGAGCTGTGTTTGTTATGGACGCTCAGTTTTCGTTGCCAAGTTGATGCCATCCATCCTGTTGCATTCACACTGCGCAATGATGCCTAACTGGCATGCCTATCAGACCATACGCTTCACTGGTAATATCACCCATATACGTTATCTTCTTTTTAAGTAGATTTTTATTGCTATCTCTTCTTTTTGTATCACCTACCTCTCCCCCATAGCTTACTCCCTCACCTTCCAAAATAGCCACTCCTCATAACAAAGAATTGTAAAAAAAAGTCAGCAAAGCTATTCAATACATTGAAAAAATCTGGTGCTATACACATTTTGGGGGCTAGGGGAGGGAAGAGACTGCCTTAACTCACTGAGGCTGGAAGTGCAGCAGCTTCTCAAAGGCTAACCTCATTGCCGATCCTTGGGCAGTCTGGTACCCACTCCACCCCCCCTAGATTCCTCCCCCCATCCTCCCAGGGTGGTTCCTAATTCAGTGTGGAAATCCAATCAGCTTTAGACCTGTTATAGCTCAGAGCTTCTGAACCCAGGTGATTCCCCAGCCTCAGCTTCCCCATCAGCAGGGACAGACTTCAAGTCCCCACCGTCGTGACCTATAACACACTGTGTAATGTTTATCTCTAGCACCTACAACACGGAAAATCTTCTCAGAATGTCACAGGATCTTTCAAACCCATGCATTCTTGTTCCCTTTCGCACCGCGGTTCAGTAGCACAAAATGTGTCCAATAAAACTGGATGCATTTTATGGTTCTATTGAAATCAGTGATGGCAAACAAATGAAAGAAAACTTACTGGCAAGGACTTCAGTCACAGAGTATGAGACTTGGAAGGGACGTCAGAGTTGGTCCTGGTGCAATCTCAGCTAAACAGGACTCTCCTCTACCCTATCTTCTACGGATGATCAGGCAGCCCATTCCGCCGTGGGATTGTTCGCTATTCAGTTTTTCAGTTGTGTCTGATTTTTTGTGACCCCGGCTGGGGTTTTCTTGGTAGGGACAGTGGAGTGGTTTGCATTTCCTTCTCCAGCTCATTTTACAGATGAGGAAACTGAGGCTTGCCTAGGATCACACAGCTAATAAGTGTCTGAGGCTGGATTTGAACTCAGGTCTTCCTAACTCCAGGCTTGGTACTCCGTCCACTGTGCCACCTAGCTGCCCCTTACAACTATTTCTCTGCCAGGAGGTGGGAGTCACGCTTCACCATTGTTCCTCTGGTTACTATTTCTGGTTTTGCCCTCTCAAACCCAGCAGAACAACGTCTTTCACATGACCTCTCTTCAGATACGAGACAGCTAGTCATCTCTTCTCCAGGCTAACATTCATTCGGCTGATCCCAAGGACCCTTTTTGTGACTTGCCTCAGTGTCTGTTCTAAAATGTGATGCTCAGAACTGAACCCAGCATTGTAGATCTGCGTGTTCCGATCAGCACCCAATGGAGCAGATGTTTTTGGACGCTGTTTTTCTCTCAGTGACACTCACTTTTCTGGCTGCCGCATCACGTGATTAGCTCATGTTTAGCTTGCAGACCAACGAAAATCTTTTTTTGCGCAGAAACAATTGTTTAGCCGTAATTCTCTGTATGTTGCATTTGCACAGTGGGTCGTTCTCTCTGGTTCTCAAGGAGTTCAGTCCCAGCCTCACGGCCTTCGCCGCCTTGTCCCTTACACTAACAGCCTTCAGCATACACGCCCATCGGCCCTCAGACATTTGGCCTCCCAGTTAAACAGCTTCTTCAGCTCCCAGCGACCCTTCTCTTTCACGCCACCTTAGCCATTCATGAGGATGGTCGTATGTTTGATTCTCCCATCATCTAGAAACATTCTCCATCTTTGGGTGAGAGCCTAACCTTCTGTCATTTCCTCTCTTCTGTGCTTCATTCCTCCTCAGCCTGTTCTGTTCTTCATCATCCCTGACCTCCACCCATCGTGGCTCTAGTAAACCTTCACCCCTTCCCTGCTTCATTCGTCCTCCCTTAGCACAGTAGTTAAACAGCTAGCTTACGCCGGCCTCTACCCCGGAGACCCTTGCACCTTTGACCTGTTTTCACTCGTGACTCACTAAAATCTCACCTTTGCTTCCCATCCACCCACACTTCTCTCCTACTTATGTATTCCTGAACCAGGCTGGACAAAAGCACACAGCCGTACTGAGTCTGCCATGGCTTTATGTTATATAGATCTCATTCCAGCAGGGCAATGCTTTTATTCTTCTGTAAGTTGAGACATTCCACACAGAGCCGGTTTCGGACTTCCCCTTCTCTCCTCAAGCCTCCCGTATCACCACCCTATGCAGGGTACCCTGCCTTATACTTGGCAGAAGAGTGGATGGTATTCTTACTGGGAGCTCTTCCTCCTGTTCTACGCCTTAAGAGCCCTTGATATTGTCCTCCATACTATGGTAAAGAAGTGGCCTTTCTCACAAAAGCCAACCCCTCCAGGCGGTGCTGTCCTGTGGCGTGTTGTTGCTCACCTATCTTTCCTCAAGCTTTGGTCTTTCCCAGTGTACTGGCTCGTTCCCTGCTGTCTGCAAACATGCCAAGGTGTCCCTCGTCCTTACTGAGGTCTTCATTTGACCCTGCCATCCCCTCCTCCCATTCACAGCCAAACTCTGACAAAATACACTCTACCCTCTTTGTGTCCTCTACTCTCGTCTGTCAGCCCTTCGCTTTCTGACTTTTGACCTTATCAGTCCATAGAAATGCTCTCCTCAAAGATCCCAGTAATCTCTTAATTGTCAAATGCAGCGACCTTTGCTCAGTCCTTATCATTCTTAACCTCTTTGCAGTACTTTTCACCATGTTAGCGCTGGAAGGGACTGCAGAGACCATTTAGTCCAACATCTTCATTTTACAGTGAAGGAAACCGAGGCCCGGGGAAGTTAAGCGACTTGCCCAAAGCCAGATAGCCGATGACTGACTACCTTCTGATTTTGCGTATTCTCCCCTCTCTGCTTTTTAGGACATCGCTTTCTGTTGGTTCCCATCTTTTCTTGGACCATCGTTGTTATCCCACCCCCTAACATTGGGTGTGTTCCAGGGCTGTGTCCCAGGTGTGCTCGCGCACGCTCTCTCTCTCTCTCTCAGCAGTCGTATCAGCTTCCATCGGCCCAACTAGGGTCTCTTTGCAGATGACTCCCGGGTCTCTGTACTCTGGCCCAGCCTCTCTTCCGAGGTCCAGGCCTGTTAGATGTTTTCAATCAGATGTCCGCCGGTCATTGTCTTCTCTAAACCTGCTCCTCTCTCAAGAGCCCAACCCCCCGTTAGTCTCCTAAGTTTTCACACTCAGAGTGACGTTTGACTCTTCGCTCTGCCTCTCTCTGCACCCCCTCCGCATTCACTCAGTTACCGGGACTTCTCGCTTTCACCTGTACAGCGGGTCTCCCATTCATCCCCTTCTCTGCCGCCGTCACCCTTGCTTAAGAATTCCGTTACCTCTCACCTGACTCTTGCGGTACTCTGCCTGTCTTGAGCTTCAGCCCATTCTTCGAGAGCTCTCAAGGCGACAGTCCTGAAATCCAGGTCTGATGCTGTCACGCGCCCCTTCTCCCTCAGAGTTCTCCTTTTGCCTCTGGGGTAAATTATAAATGTTTTTGTTTGGCATTCAAAGCCTTTCACAATGTGGCTCTATTGTGCCCCCCCCCCACCTCCCGCGCCCCACCAGTTTCAGCTAAACTGGCCCATTTGATGTTCCTCATACAGGACCTGTAATACTCCATCTTATTATCTCTTAGAAGCCCTGGCTCCCTTCAAAATCCAGGTTAAGAGCCACATTCTACATTATACCTTTCCTGATTCCCCCACCACCACTGAAAATACCTTGTACTTTGTATATATTTTTCATTTGTTTGTTTATGTCCGTGTTGTTTCCTTAAGAAGAATGGAAGTTCCTTGAGGGAAAAGAAATGTTCCTTTTTTGTCTTTATAAGCTCCAGCACATAGCACAGTCCCTGATGCAGAGTAGGTACTTAATAAAAGCTAGTGGACCGATTCTTTCATCTGTGTATTCATTCAAATCATTGGTCAATATTGAATGACGCAGGGCCTAGAAGAAATCTGTGGTGTGATTCCTTAGCAGCCTGCCTTTAATTTGACCCATTAATGACTCCATGTTGGTCTAGTGTCACTCAACCAGTACTAAATATGTCTAGTTTACAGCTCCCCATCTTGTCCTTGAGGACAGCATGTTTAATTGACTGTTAGAGACATTTCCATGTTCTGCCAGTCTAATAAACCCATAAAAAAAGAAAATGGTGTTGGTCTGGCCCAAACTCTTCTTAATGAGGCTGTGCTGGCTTCCAGTGATCACCATTTTCCTTTCTAAGGGTTCACAAACCAACTCTTTCATGCTGTGTTCTTGTAATTTTGCCAGGAATTGAAGTCAAGCTTCCTGGCCTCTAGGTACCAGATTCTACTTGCTTACCTTTTTTTTGGAAATTAAAACATTGATCTCTCTCCAAACCATTAGCTCTCCTCCTAGTGGCCGGGATTTTTTGAAGCATTCAGATCCGCCAGTTCTTTCAGGACCCCTGGAGTTTTCATTCCTCCAAGTTCTGTGACTGAAACCAGTTCAGAGCGGCCGAGGCGTGCTCTCATCACCTACTCACTTATCTTAATTTCAGACTCTGTGTGTGTGTGTCTGTGTCTGTCTGTCTGTCTGTGTCTGTTCTTGACAGTCTGAAGGACATTCTTCTTGTCAGTTAAAATGAAAGTACAGTGAGTTGAATAATTACACCTTCTGTCCATTATCCTGAACCTTTAAACTCTCTCTTGTCACTATAGCTTTTTTAAGTGCTTTTCCTGGTTCTTCGCGTTCTCACCCGTTTTAACTCATTCAGAGCTTTAGTATTATTACTTATTGCTTTTTAAAGGAGTGGGTCACCTCTTGAAATTCACCTTTGGTTATATGCCTTTGTTTCCGTTCTCTGTACGTGTCTTTTAAAAACCCAAGTGGTTTGATGAGTTCCTTGTACGTCCGCATCAGGCTCTTTGGACAGCTACATTTCTTCTCCCACATCTGCAGTACTTTGTTTCTATCTTTGGAACCCCATTCCTTACAGCCTCCCGTCTCCCATGAAATGGCTTCTGTCATTTTAGATTGTGTGTATGCACACTCACACGTGTGGTACCTGCATATGTGTACACGCACCAACATGTACATGTATATACATACCCGTGTACATGCACATGCCTATATATGTACACACATCCATATGCATGCATACATAAACAATTTCTCTTAACCTTTTGAAATCCCATTCTAGATTCTAGGGAATATGCCATTCTAAACTCAATTTTCCTTTTCTCTCTTACTAATTGTAAGATAGAGTCCTTTCCTCCCAAGACTCCTATCATTTCTATTTAAGCCGCTAATCTCACGTTTGTTCAGAATCAGGTCCAAAATAGAAAAAACTCCCTTTCTTGCTTCTTACGCCTTTTGAAAAATTGAATTTATAATTAAGGCACCTCAATAATTTATCAAATTCCCTGCTTTTTGGCAAAGACAGAATGCTCGTGTAGTTGAAATCCTCCTTTACTACTGGATCATTATACCATGTCAGGCCGTTTCCTCTGCCCATTTTCTATTTCCTTCTCTCGTCCAAAGCATTTGTAAGTACATCCTGATAGCAGTATTGTTGCTTTTTCTTAATAATGCTTACCAAAATTCTTTCCACCGTGCTTCCTCCTTAATTTTTCTGAATTTCCTCGCGTGAGTATTACATAATGCCACAACCCTTTTTATCTATTTTCCCCTTTTCAGTAAGGTGTACTCTTTTTCCCAATTCAATAAGCATTTATTTAGTGCCTGTTAGTGACAGATCACTCCAGTAAGCATCGCAGGGATAGGAAAACGAAATGCAAACCAATCCTGACCCTCATGAAACTTATACTTTTACTGAATAGCCACCATATTCCACACTTATAAAAATCATTTGGTTTCTTGCATTAGGATTTTTGATTCACATCCTCATTTAGCCATGCTTTAGGCAGTTTTTCAGATGCATCTCTGAGGACATGGGCTGCGTTAAATGTTTGTTAAAGTTATCGCATGACGCCCTCGTTGTCCAAAAGTGCCGTGATGATAATGTGCATAAGTCTTTAAATGTCATTTGCCTTGCGTCGTCATTGTTAAGGATTTTTCAACAAAAACAGGAAGTTAAAGATTAGCTTTTGGCAATTTAAAGTGACCGTTTTTAGGAGGGATTCTTTACAAAAAAAGTTCAAATTTTTGAAAAAATTTATAAATGGAGAGAGTTGAGGAATAAAGGTTTCATTAAGGTTAGTGCTTGATACTTTCTAAATGGCTTTGTGTTTTGAGCAAGCTGACTGAGAAAGGACAGGGATTAGTGTGGTTGACTGGGAGAGTGTCTGAAATGTGATTAGGTGTCCTAGTTAGACTTTCCAATTATAGGCTTGCTTAAAAAAATCCACTAGCTGGGTTAGCAGGGGTTTCAGCTGCCCTTTTTTGGATAATAGTATATTCTTTTCGATTCTCATACAGAAAAACATACCAGATGTTCAGCTCTCACAAGTTTTATCATTTATCCAAGGAGAATGTTTCTTTGGAGGGTGGTGGTACAGTGGGTGGAGCACTGGGTTGGAATCAGACTCTTCATCATGAAGACTTATCTTCCTGAGTTCAAATCTGGCCTCAGACACTTGCTAGCTGTGTGACCCTGGGCAAGTCCCTTACTTAACCCTGCTTGTCTCAGTTTCTCATCTGAAAAATGAGCTGAAGAAGGAAATGGCAAACTGTTCCAGTACCTTTGCCAAGAAAACACCAAAATGGGGTCACAGAGAGTCAGACGTGACTGAAAACACCTGAACGACAAGGAAGATACAGCTATAGATTTTAATAACCAAGAGTTTTTTTGCTTCGTCTTACTGTTTTTTTAAGATGTGGTTTTCAAGCATCATCATCATAATAGTTAGCATTTAAATAGCGCTTCAAGCACTTTCTATATGTTATCTCATTTGATCCTTACAACAACCCCGTGAAGTAGGTTGATACTATCCTGGTTATACAGATGAGGAAATCGAGGCAGAGGTTAATCGACTTGTCCACTAACAGAGTTAGTGTTTGAGTCAGAATTTGAACATGGGCCCTCGCTTCCAAGCATCCCCTTTGCCACCTAGTTGCGTGCATTTAATACAATAAAGTTTTATAAAACGTTTTATAAAATTAAAACTTGTGTAATAGGCTTATACTCTGTAGGTAGGTGGGATTAAGATTTCGAATAATTGGTACAATCTAATACACTCTCATAATACTCAGACACTCAAAAAAATTCTGTGTCCTCCTTTGATGTAGGTATTCCTCTAAAGAGGACAAAGGATCACCAACAGATGGTTCAGTAAAGCTTGCTAACTTGGACTTTTTCTCTGTCCATTTGCTTCAGAAATGGACTCAATTATATATTTTTTTTTGCCAGAAAGATATTTGCTGAGGCAGATCTTCTCATTTATTTCAGGATAAATTCACATCTCCAATTAGGTTAGCTACGCTCATGTACTAGAACTATTTGAAACATCAGCCCCTACATATCTGTCTGTCTTGAAAGTCCTTTCCTAGTGGCAGCAGAAAGAATGGTGCTTCCAGGGTAAAGTTCCTTCCCAGCCCCTTATTCCCTTATATGTCCCCAATATTCCCTTATAAAAGCCACTGCTCTTCTCATGAGTGGCACTCCCTAGCAGGGAAGGGATGGCCAAACAGTGTTTTTGGCTTTGCGTAGAAGTCCTTGATTAAAAATGGGGACATATCCCAGCTAAGAATTGGGTTTGAGCAGAAAGGTTTTATCAGTGTTTGGTAGTCAATTTGTGTACCTGCTAAACATCTTCTGGAATCAGAGCACTTGACTTGGGTATGGAGGTTATCCTTTTTCGGTCTACCTAATTTAGCTGCCTCAGCTTTTTTCCTCCTTTTGACATTTGCAATGAGCCTGGCATAGACGTTGATTTCCCACTGCCCTTTTGCTTTGAAGTATTTAGTGAATTAAAAAATTTTGAATAGGTGATGGGTTTGGTTCTTTTTGGGTTTTTTTCATCTTTTTGATATTTGCCACGAGCCTGGCATAGACACTGATTTCCCACTGCCCTTTTGCCTTGACGTATTACAGTGAATTACAAAATTCTGATTAGGTGGGTTTAGTTCCAGTGACCTTGGACGGTCTTATGTTATTTTCAGAGTTGAGCTTGGTGCCTACAGATAGTTACTGACGAAAACTGCTGGACGTGTTTATGGGACCAAAGCCCATCACTTTCCATACCAGCTGACTTTTCAGATTGAAGGGGAAGAGGGTGGGTGCATGGTAAAAGAGATAATTTAACAGTTAGAATTTAACTGTCTAGCCAGGATATTCCTACAAATCTTTTCCAAAACTTCATTCTTCATGAATAAGCTAATGCTTTCATTGCAAGAGGAATACCAGTTCCTGAAGTCTTTGAAAGAATAGGGCCCTTGTGTAAGATGAATCTGTTTCCTAATCTTGAGGCAGAATGCAGAAAACTTTAAATTAAATGAATGCGTTTCTGAGCGTGGTGACACATGTGCTCCACTGAATTCTTTGAACTATGGCTGGACTGCTCCACCTTCTCACCTCTGCCTCTCAGAAACTCTGGCCTTCTTCTGCAAGAGGCCCTTCCCAATATCCTCTAGCTGCTGATATCTGCCATCTAAGATGACCATGTTTCTACGCTGTATGTAAGTAATACAGGAGCCTCCTCTGACCTGCTAAACCAGGAAGCCCCCAAAAAGTTCAAAACCACTGAGTCAGCTTGTCAGAGTAAAACCACCAGTAATGGACCAACACCTCTTTCCTACTAGTGGAGATATAAGCTGCCAGTTCCCCAGGAGTCTTTCCTTCTCCCACTAACATGAATTAATGCTTTGGGAAAAGGTACCCAACTCCCTGCATGGAACCAGACTCCACCCAAGATGCTGATGAACTCTGCTCCCTCCTTCGCTACCCCTTCATTTTATGGTTATCTTCCTTTAGTAAAGCTTGCTTAATTTAGTCTTGTTATGTCTTCTGGGTTTCCTTGCATGAGACTTTGGTATTCTGACCTGCTTAAATTTTCAATAAGACACTGTATATGCCTGTGTAAATATATATATGTGTTTCCCTCCCCTTTGGAATCTAAGCTCATTGAAGGCAAGGAAGTCTATTTTTTTCTTTATGTCTCCAGCACTTAGCTCTGTACCTGGTACGTTATAGCCCTTAATAAATACTTTCAGATTGGTTGCTTGACTCTGCAGAGATAGGGAAGGCAGAAGAGGGAGGGAATTTACAGTAAAATTAATGAGTTCTGTTTTGTAGATGTTAAGTTTGAGAAGGCCTCTGGTACATCCAGCCAGAAATATCCAATAGGCAATCAAGGTGGAATGTATAGATCTGGGTCTTATCTGCCTAAACATGATGGTACCTGATGAAGTCACCAAATGACAGAGTGGAAGGAGAGGAAAAGAAAGCCTAGGACAGAGCCCTGGAGAATACACAGTTAATGAGTATGGCATAGATGGCAGTCGATCAAAGGAGACTCAGAAGGAGACACTCAGGGAACCAGAGACGAAAGGGTCTCAAAAACTTAGACAAGAGAGGACTCTGCAGGAGAAGGAGGCTCACCAGTGTCAAATACTGCAGAGTGGTCAAGGATCAGGAAGTAGAAGTAGATGCAAAAACTGGAAAACTGCTTTTCGGGCATTTCTGGAAAGAATTCTGCTTTAAGTAAGATTGGAATAAATGGTCTCCTGGGTTCCTCCCAAGTCTGTGATTTTCTGTGTGGGATCTCATTAGCCTCTAGAAACAGAGGTTCTTAACCTTCTCTGTTTCCTGGATCCCTTTGGCAATGTGGTAAAGTCTATGGACCCCTACTCAGAATCGGGTTTTTAAATATATAAATTAAAATACATAGATTACAAAGGAACCACCCTTCCTTTCATTCAGTACAGCCAAATCATATTGAAATAGTTAGCAAAATCTTTTTTTTTTTGAAACAAGTTCACAGATTGAGGATTTAGAACCTCACTTCTAGAAGTACATTATGAAATTATGTTTTTAGTTTCATAATAATAGGGCCAGAATTTTGCAGTGGAATTTTGTTCAATGGCATTCAGTCAGCCACTGGCATAGAATTTTGTAAGATGATAAAATTTTAGGGCAGAAGCAGACCATATGGATTATGTAGTCTGGTCCCTTCGTTTGATGAACCAGAAGACTAACCGCCAAAGTGTGAAATGATTCGCCCAATGTCACTAAAGTTACCCAGGGAATCAGTATTATCCAGAATGAATTTTCTTCAGGGCAGATAACAGTGTGTAAGTGTACTTAAAGGGAACAAACCAAAAAGCAAGCCCTATGTCAATACCAGGAAAGGAAGCCCTCCAATGTCAGTCTAAAGACAGCTAGAGAATTAATAGACTCTAGGGTAGTGGTCTTCATGGCTTTGTGAAAAGTAACATAGCCGTTTGCTTGTTGTTGGTCATACTTAGTTCTCAGAGAAGACCTAGGGTGACATGAATTAGATTTAAGTGAGGCAGAGCTGTGCAGAGTCGTCAGCCTCGCTCTCTCCTCCCTAGTCACAGAAGTCACTGCAGGGCAGTTTAGTTATGTAGACACTTTGGAATGAAAAAGCATTTCTTAAGAGCCCACTAACACAACAGGAACTGTGCTAAGCCCTTGAGGATGCAGATACAAGCAAAGGAGAGGGGTAGGCACAATACCTAGGGGCCAAATCATTCTCACTTGGTGTTACCAGTACCAAGCGCACTCTCAGTTCTTTTCCGTTGAAATGTTTAGGATAATAAGTTCAGCCGCATGCCAAGAAAGATACATATTCTTGAGCCAACAGTTTCTGCCCTGCTTCTGGTGAGAAATATGGTCCAGCTGAAACAAGGCCTGGATGCCAGATGTCCCACCAGTGAATATGGGAAATCCCGGACAGGATGTAACTGATCCCTAGTGGCAGTAGTTGCTGCCTCTTTCTCTGCCTTCCTTGATCTTTTTTTGAATAAGCTATTATTTCACAGGGAGGGGGGAAAAAGGGGCTCTTAACCTCCTTTATTCATCTCATTTTGCCCCCATTATGTAGCCTTACTTAGATTTATAATCACATATTTTTAAAATGACCTTCACTTTTAAACAGGTATTTTTTTCCATCTTATTCTGAAAAGACTTTTTTTAAAAATGGAGTGTGAGTACATTGTAAATACACATCATGGGGAAAGGGGGAACCTTCCTTAAACTATTACATGTGTAAACCTAGAAGCCAGGTTGAGGTCGCTTTGTGAGAATGACCCATCGGTGGTAGATACTGCCCAACGCCCTACCCCCTCCCCACTCAGTTCTAACAGACAGATTTTGTTTAAAAAAAAATAACCCATGCAGTTTGCCTTCACAGCCATAAAGAAATGATCGTTTTATGAAATACCGATGTGTTTGATTTTCATTCACCAATAAAGGAGGTTAAAACCCCTTTTTCCCCTCCTCACTGTAGTTTCACCAAGGCCCTACTTCTCTGTCTCATTGTGATGAGGTGGGTATCCTGGGCTCTTGAAGATTATGCCAAAGTCTTACCCTCAGAGATGATACTTGAACAAATGGCTGTCATCTTTCTAAACTAGATACTAAAAGGCATTCTTCATTTGAAACCGGGATTCTTAACCTGGGGATCCATGAACTTAGGTGGGAAAAACATTGCATGTTGTATTTTCACAAACCTCTAACTGAAACTCAGCATTTCCTTCAATTATTTAAACACATTATTTCGAGAAAGAGTCCATGGGCTTCACCAGATTGACAGAGAGGGGTCTATGGCACAAAAGAAAATGGGTAAGAAGTTCTGATTTAGAAGATTTAGATGACTGTAGAATAGTAGTTATCTTGGGCTTTATTTAGGATTTACATTCCACTTATCTCCAAATATGATTGGAGACAGTTCACTATAATTATTAACAAAACATGTTTTTTTTTTTTCAAATCCTGACACAGTTAAGTTCCCACTTAGGATAAGTACCTCTAACACGTTTGTAGAAATGTATTAATAAAACGCAAAAAAATTAACAAAACAATAAATTAATGTTAGTTTATGATAATAAAATTATTATAATTATATGCATCATTTTATATAATTATTTGATGATAAACATAAAGCAAATAAAACAGCCTCTGTTTTTTAAAGAAAAGTCCACCTCTTTAACCACTGTTTCATTTTTAATCCTTTTTCGAGTTATGACCTTAATTTTTTTCACCCAGTCACTTTCCTTACCCTCAGGTTAAGTGTAGGAGAATGAGCTGGGCATTATTAGATTTGAAATCAGGAAATCTTGATTCAGATAACTGATTCAAGCTCTTCCACATATTTGCTATTCAGCCATAAGGAGCTCAGCCCTCTGGGGCCTCAAGTTTCTTCATAAAATAGAACTCAGAACACTTTCACAATTCTCCCCATAGGGTTTACCAGCAGGGACAGTTCATCTGTCTCTAAGAAGGTGGCATTTCATGCCATCAAAAGTAAAGTGCAAAGCTTCCAGAGCTGCAGGATTCTTGGCTCAGAAAGAAGACAAATGGAATTCAGTTTTATGCTGATAGTAACAATCCAAAGCACTTTTATGATGCCCTGAAGGCTATTTATGGGCCAGAGACCTATGGTGCATCTCACCTACTCAGTGCTGATGGAGCCACATTGATTAGTGACAAGGACATGATCCTGGAGAGATGGGCTGCACACTTCCATAGTGTTCTCAACAGACCCTCATCAATCAATGCTGAGGCTGCTGACCATTGACCTCAGGTTGAAGTCAGTCCCTCTCTAGCTGAAGCTCCAGCTGAAGAAGATGTTTTGAGCCATTAGGCTCCTTTCGTGTGGCAAAGCACCTGGTGCTGATTCTATTCCAGCTGAGATTTACAAGGTAGGGGGGTCCATTGCTCATACAAAGGCTGAGTGAAATTTTCCAGGTTGTATGGGAAGAGGAGATTATCTCCCAGGAATTCAAGGGTGTCTCCATTGTCCATCTCTGTAAAGGTAAAGGAAATAGATGGTCCTGTGACAATCACAGGGAGGTCTCTCTGTTAGTCGTTGCTGGCAAGATTCTTGCCGGAGTCGTCCTTAATAAGCTGGTCCTTCACTTGGAAGATGGTCATCTACCTGAGAGCCAGTGTGGCTTCAGAAAGGGCCAAGGAACAGTCAATATAGTGTTTGCTGCCCAACAACTCCAGTAGAAATGTCAGGAGTAGAACAGAGGTCTGTACCCAATGTTTGTAGATCTGACCAGGGCCTTTGATACCATCAGTAATGAGGGCTTATGGAAAATTATGTCAGAATTTGGTTGACCAGAGAACTTCATCAGCATTGTACGTCAATTTCACGACGGCCTGCTTGCCCACGTTCTGGATAGTGGACAATGCTCTCATGCCTTCCCAGTCACCAATGGAGTGAAGCAAGGCTGTGTGCTTGCTCCCATGCTTTTTAGCAGGATATTTTCAGCCATGTTATCAAATGCTTTCAATGAGGATGAACTCAAGGTCAGCTACTGCACGGATGGTAAATTCTTCAACTTGAAAAGGCTACAAGTCAAGACCAAAGTGGAGAGAGTGCTGGGGCATGATTTTCTGTTTGCAGATGATTGTGCACTCAGTGCAGCCTCTGAAGCTGAAATGCAGTGAAGTATGGATCACTTCTCTCCTGCTTGTGCTGATTTTGGCCTAACAATTAACACCAAGAAAGCACAGGTGCTCCATCAGCCACCACCACACCATCCATATGTGGAACCATCACTTACAGCAAATGGAGAGGTCTTGAATGCCGTGGGTAAGTTCCCTTACCTTGGTAGTGTACTCTCCAGGGATGTACACATTAATAATGAGGTTGAATCGCGCATTGCCAGAGCTAGCTAAGTGTTTGGAGAGAGAAGGTATTAGACTGAACCAGACCGAAGGTCTACAGAACCGTGGTGCTGGCCTCATTGTTGTATGCCTGTGAGACCTGGACAGGCTACCAGTGCCACGCCAGGAAACTGAATCGCTTCCATTTGAATTGTCTTAGGAAGATTCTGAAGATTGCCTGGCAGGATAAGGTACCAGACACCGAGGTCCTCACTCAAACTAAGCTGCCAGGCATTCAAACTCTGCTTCAGAGAGCACAATTCCAATGGGCCAGCCACGTTGTTCGAATGCAAAACGTACCCTTGCCAAAAAGACTGTTTTATGGAGAATTCACACAGGGCAAGCTTTCACATGGTGGTCAGAAGAAGCCATACAAGGACACTCTCAAGGTCTTTCTTAAGAACTTTGGGATTGATTGTGTGACATGGGAGACACTGGCACAGGACCACTCAGCGTGGCATGCCTACATCAGAGAAGGTGCTGTGCTCTGTGAGCAAACCAGAATTGAAACAGCTCAAAGGGAAACACAAGATGCACAGATTTAGAGACTCGACCCCAGAGTATTTGTGCCCGACCTGTGGTAGAGCATTCCAAGCTCGTATTGGTCTGATCAGCCACAGTCAGACACACTGAAATGTGACTCTAGCGTAGTGATATCATTTTGGTCCTCTTCAAGAATGAAGGACAACAACCAATTCTAATACTAGAAAATTACTTGTTTAATGTTATATTTTTTGCGGAACCAAATAATGGCACGAGGTAGCATGTACCTGCACCTTAAAACATTTTTATGATTAAAAAAAAATTTCCCGTAGCAGTCAAACCTAGTGGTGATGAGTCTCTGTTGCCTGGACCATCCTTGCCCAAATCATTTGATGGCTCGTCATTTTGAGACTGCAAAAACTCCCTCAAAGAAGAATTCTTCCTGTCTGTTGTTTCTGTCTTGCTGTATGGCTGAGAGGTTTGACAGCAAACCTGCGTCATCCAGTGCAAACCCAAGGTCAGCTCCATGCCCACAGTGTTGCAGACTTTTAGAGAAATTAAAGTAAGCATGTCACTGAGGAGGAAAAAACAGAGAAAGGAGAATTCCGTTCAACATTTATTTAGCAGCTGCAATGTCCAGTGCACAGTTTTCTAGCACGTTTACTTTAATGGGCTTTTTTGTTTGACTTGGTAGGTTTTTTTTCTTTTGGAGTATGTTCTAGGCTTGTTTTGTTGGGTTTTCCCTCTCATGGTGGATGATTGATTTCTGCTTTCACTTGGAAAAATACTCAGAAAAAGTTCCCTTTCAATGTAACCCTCAAACACCACTTCCCTAATTTGTAGTAATTTGTAGAAGCATCAGACTTTCCGAACCCTGCTCAATATAATTGAGCTAATTTTGAGAATTGAGACTTACTTCATGAAACTTATTGCAATCTACACAGTTTACACTTTTTATAAAGGAAGAGATTTTTATTACGGAAGCCATGTTTCTAATGCGTTTCTACAAGTATATTGAGAGCCACAGCTATTCCCAACCCACATTTTGATCTTTTCCCCCTTGTGTGTGGGAAGCAGCAGTACAATGGTGCTTTATATGAATTGGGTCTCCTTTGGCGTGAGGAGGGACTGACGTTTCTTCTGCTCACACAGCCAGAGCACAGATTTGTCACAAGCCCTAGGGGAAATGCAGAAGGATGGCAGAGGGAGAGTTTCACTCCCTCTGGAGCACCAGGGAGCCAGTAGGGGAAAAGCATCACCTCCACAGTCTTGCCTCATCTGCCCCATCACAGAGAATACAAAGCCATGCTTGGTAAGCTAGCAACCCATACCTATGCTCCAGTCAGCCCCTACCCCATTTTTTCCCTATGTGAAAGCAAAGACAAAACTCGTGATATAAAGTGAGATGGAGGCAGTTTCCCATAGTGGAAAGGAAAATCTTGCTGGACTTGGAGTCAGGAGAAACTTGGGTTTGAATCCTTCCTCCAAACCTTACTACATTTGTGACAAATAAGCAAGTCACTTTAATCTCTCTGGCCCTCAGTTTCCTTATCTTTAAGGCAGGCATATTATTGTCTGTGGCTCTCTGAGGATCAAAAGATATATTCCACGTTAAGCACTTTCTAAGCCTCAAGACGTTATTAAATGTCAGCTGTTACTATAAATTAGCCAGTACACGGGCCAAGTCTTTTCCATTGCCTCTTGGATAGCAAAGGTCATTCCCATTCATTTTCCTGGTTGATGGAAGGTCAAGTCATATATAGTAAAGGCAGGTAGAGAACGATCCCCTCCTGAAAATTATATTTCATACTATGGAACGCTATACAACAGTAAGGGATAAAGAAAGTATGGTTTTTTTTTTTAAGCTAATTTGTATATTCTCCTAATCCCTCCTTTTTTCTTTTCTATCTCATAGGGTCTTAGATTTAGAGCTTAGAGAAGCCAGTGGGGTCCAGACCCCTCTTTTTACAGATAAGGAACTGAAGTCCAGTGAGTTAGGATTTGTCCAGGATCATGCAGGTTGTATCTGAGGTGAGATTTCACCCCAGGCCTTCCTACTTCAAATCTGGCATTTAATCTGCCATACCACGTTGACTTTCTTCCTACCTTTTATTTTACATTCCTCTGACATCTTTCTTGGCCTGAATGTCCCTGCCTCTCCCTTTCCATTCTTCCCTTTCCCTCCCTCACTTTCCTTTCTTCTCTCCATCTAACTTCTCTCTGAGGGTATTGATAGCAGAAGAGAAGGAAAGCGTAAGTAGGGAGATTTGAGCTCAAGCTTTAGAGTTAGAAGAGAGCTTAAACTCCATCCAGTCCAAACCTCTCATTTTATAATTGAATAAACTGAGACCCTTACGGTTAAATTGCCCAAGGTCACACGGCAGAGTCAGGATTTGAACCTAGGTCTTCTGACTCTAAATTCAGCTCTTTATTGCACCACAGACAAAGAGAAGACAACGTTGTATGAGGAAATACATGATGAGCAAAGAAATTTCACCCACTCCTCAATTTTTGTCTAGAGCTCCCTTGTTAACAACAGTATGCCTTATAACTTACTGACCCAGCCAAAACCTACCAAACAGAATGCTGAAGGAGATGTTTCTTCCCTAAGGAATAAGTTACCATCTCCTACCTAGCAGAAGTAACCTGAAACCCACCAGTTAGTATAAATAAATTATCGTTGAAACTGTATCTTTGAGAGTTGAAATGAAACCCAGTGGCTTGAAGGTTGAAAAGTTTTTAATGGGAGAAGCTATAACTGTGAATTTCACTCTCCCAATAGCATGGGGGTGGGGAGGGTCGGTGGGGGGGGGGGGGCGGCGCGGAGAGAGAGAGATCAAACAAGAACAAACCATTGGGCTGGCAGAATGTACAATGACTGATTGGCCACAGAGGAAATATTGAGGAGGGTCAGGATTGCGGAAATCCAGTTTAACATCCGTAGTGGATATTTTTGGTTTGAGGCAGATAATTTTTCTGGTTTTCGTGTTCCATAGGAGAGTTTGAAGACCAATTAGAACTTGAGTTCTTAAGACACCACTTTGAGTTGTAAAGAGTTTATTTTCACGTTGTAGGGGCAGTGCAGAAAGAAAGCACCTCCTGCTAAAGCTTTAATAAGCCATTGTGAGGCCCTACAATGTGCTGATAATTTACACTGAGGGCGCCTTTTCTTGGCCTTGCTAAATACACTGGCCTTCTGATCCATTTTCCTCTCACTTTTAAACCAACTGCCTCTCAAGCTTTCTAAAGTTTCTCTTTACCTGTGGTTTGTGTGCCCTCTAGTGGACAAAGCTCATACAACTGATTCAATGGATGGGCTGAAGTTTTGTTTTCCTGTATTGGAACAGAAGGATAGAATCTTAGACTCCTAAGATTTGGAGATAGGTTAGGAATTGTCTAGTTCAACTTCCTAATTTTACATTTGTGGAAACTGCTACAGGGCAAAGTAGACTGTTTTGTTTCAGGCTGCACAGGCAGGAAAGTAAAATCTCAGAGCCAAGACTGGAATTGCGGGTCTTGATCCCGGGTCTTCTGCGATTGTAATGTAAAGATTTGAAGGAGAAGGGATCTTCTACCTCATTGATCCTCAGCAGACAAATGAATATTGCTGTGGAAAGTCAAACGGTGCACATTCTCCTAATTTACTCATTTTCCTCAAAAATTCGTGTTTGAGCCTGTATCACAATTATTTTGGGTGGTGCTTTGGGCTGGATCTCAGGAAACCTGGGTTTGGGTGACTATAGGAAGATTACTGGAGCGTTTTGTGCCTTGCTTTTTCCAATCAGGAAAATGAGGATGGTCCTTAACGGTCACTTGTATTTATATAGCGAAGTCTTATACATATATATAAGAAATGGAAAACCGCAGGTACTGTGCAATGACTCCACAGAGTTAGCTACGTGTTGAGGATAATTCAGCTGCTTTCCATAGGACTATAGACTCACAGATTTAGAGCTGGAAGGATGAGGAAACTGAGGCCCAGAGAGATACATAACTTGTGAGGGTCACGTGAGCCAACAAGCGTCCAAGATGAGATTTGCAGGTGGGCCTCCCTGACTTATCTAACCGCCTTACCAATTGTTAGAATGCGCTAACGCACTAAGCTTCACTAAATTAAGTACCTGGGACATTCTCCTCAGTTCTTTATGCACGCCACCTGATCTTCAGACATAATAGTCTTGCCTTTGGTGGAGGCGTTACCCTTGCTGTCTGAATTTCTTTCAGTTCGTGTCAGTAGTTTTGTGCCAAAGATAAAGAGGTGAAAAATGACGCTGTCCCCACCACCTTCAAAGAGGTTACATTCTGATTGGAGGGCTTTGGTAATATCTAGGCAACATGTACCTAAAACAACACCCTGAGAAGAAGGAAATCACTTTTAGCTGGGAAAATCGAAGAAGATTTTAATGGGAAAAGTGCCGTCTGAGCAGGGCCTTTAGGAGAAGGCTTTTAACAGACTGACAAGAGTACACCCCACATATTGGGGGTGGGGGAGACGGTTTATATGAGTACGTGGAGGTGGGAGAGTGAAAATTGATATTCTGTTAGGGGCTAGGTAATCAATTTAAATGGAAGATTCCATAGAGTTGGAAGGTAGTAGTGTGAAATCAGTCTGAATTGGTAGGTTGGAACTGGATTGTGGTAGCCTCTGTTTTATCCTTTACACAATAGAAAGCCACCATAAATTTTTGACAACAGGAATGTTAGGTCTGTGCCGTAGGAAGATTATGTTGGCAGCTGTGTCAATGACCGATAAGAGAGAGGGGAGACACGGTAAGGGTCTGAACTGGAGCGGTGCGGTGTGAATGGGGAGGATAAGACAGATTACAGATAGGAGAGATACGAAGGCTGGAGTGACCGAATTTATTGATGGAGAGATTGGATCTGGGGATAAGGGAGAGGAAGAGTCAGAGATGACTAAGGCTTTCACCATGGGTGACAGGGAGGTGCTCAGAAACAAGGAAGCTGGGGAAGAGCCAGATTTGGGAAGGAAGAAGATGAGTCTAACTTGACAAATTGTAGAATTTCAGAGTTAAAAATTACCCTTAAATTTATTGGAAACAGAAGGTACCTTAGAGAAATTTTAGTTCAATGCCCTTATCAGGGAACTGAGGGTCAGAGGGGCTCAATGATTTGTGTAACTTCATATAATGGGTGGAAAAGCTGAGACTTAAACCCAGGCATCCTTACTGTCCAGCGTACATAGGATTATTGCCTGAAGGGAGCTCTCTTCCAGAGGTTCTTAACCTGGAGTCTGTGAACTTGTTCTTTCAATATTTTGATAACTATATTTCTATGTAATCGCTTTCCTTTGCAGCCCTCTGTACTTTATTTTATTCATTTAAAAAATTATTCTGAGAAGGGGTCTGTGGCACAAAAAATGTTAAAAAAAAAAAAAAACTTCTGAAGTATTTCATGTTCCCATTTCACAGATAAAGAATCTAAGGCCTAGGGATTAAAAAAAAATTACTTTCCCAGGTCTTCAGTGCTGTTTCCCACTGGACTATTTTGTTATTCTTGACCATATACCATGGTAGCTCTCTAACCTTTCTGCCTCCCAGAGAAGTCTTCAGAGCTTGGACTTGCCCTTTTCTGAGTTCAGTGCAGGACTATTAATGATCTGAGTTACAAAGCCAATATTCTTTTCTAAATCATTCTTCTTGGTTATCTACACGAGTGGTGTCAAACTCAGATAGAAACAGGGCCACTAAACCATTCACAAGGATCTCTGCCTGCCATATATTAATTTAAAAAACACATATTAAGATTATGGTGCATTTTTATTGTTTTTGTTAAATATTTCCCAGTTATATGTTTATCCGCTTCCAGTGACAGTAGGAAGTGTTGTGTTGATGCGTTGGACACCCCTGGTCTACACAGCCCGGATTTATCAGATAATCGATAACAGCCCCTTTTCTCAGGCACCCTGCCTTCTTTAATCAAAGCCACACACATTCTATTTATAATGTGTCGATTGACTGGACCAGCAGTCTGAGCCCGCCACACAAAACATCAGGATGCTTTGACCTTCCAACCTTGAAGTGTGACTCCCAGCTTGTTGTCAGCACTGAGCTGAGGCCAATTCAGAGACCAGGCAGATGAGATGTTTAGAAGTTGGGAGATCCAAGGCAGCTTTTAATGAAAAAAACAAATAGACTGGGGGCAGGGATTCCTTTCCATCCTGCCTTGTTCTCTGCCCAGCTTTGCATGTGTTTCTCACAACCCCATCCCGATGCTTCCCAATACTTTCTGCCTCAAAGTCCCCCCACCCCTCCCAGAAAATGACCTTTTTTTTACACTCCTCTCCCATTGTGCTCTGAGGGTGTTGTGGACTAGTTTCAGACTCTTCGTGTCCCCATCTGGTTTTGGTAGGTTTGTGGTTGTCGTTTTGTCAGAGAGACTGGTTTGCTATTTCCTTCTCCAGCTTGTTTTACAGATGAAGAAACTGAGGCCAGCAGGGTTAATTAAGTGATTTGCCCAGGCTCACACATCTGATCAGTGCCTGAGGCTGGATTTTAACTCAGGTCTTCCTGACCCCAGGCCCAATATCCACAGCACCACCTAGCTGCCCCTCCCCAGGATACAGTCTGCTACATCATTTCTGTCATGTTGAGGCAGCAACCATTCATAGGCTGCTTAGCAAGGATGGGGGGAGGGGGCGGGGGGAGGTGGTTGCAAAAATTCCTTCTGGCAGAGTGTATGTGAGCCAGTGTTCTCTTATAGTCTAGAATGTGTGTGAGCTGCCGGCCAGCCCCAGTGTTCTGTTATAGCCTCAAATGTGTGCAAGCTGCCGTCCAACCCCAATGTTCTGTTATAGCCTCGAATGTGTGCGAGCTGCCGGCCAGCCCCAATGTTCTGTTATAGCCTCGAATGTGTGCGAGCTGCCGGCCAGCCCCAATGTTCTGTTATAGCCTAGAATGTGTGTGAGCTGCTGGCCAACCCCAATGTTCTGTTATAGCCTCAAATGTGTGTGAGCTGCCGGCCAGCCCCAATGTTCTGTTATAGCTTAGAATGCGTGCGAGCTGTGGGCCAGCCCCAATGTTCTGTTACAGCCTAGAATGTGTGTGAGCTGCCGGCCAGCCCCAATGTTCTGTTATAGCCTCGAATGTGTGCGAGCTGCCGGCCAGCCCCAATGTTCTGTTATAGCCTAGAATGTGTGTGAGCTGCTGGCCAACCCCAATGTTCTGTTATAGCCTCAAATGTGTGTGAGCTGCCGGCCAGCCCCAATGTTCTGTTATAGCTTAGAATGCGTGCGAGCTGTGGGCCAGCCCCAATGTTCTGTTACAGCCTAGAATGTGTGTGAGCTGCCGGCCAGCCCCAATGTTCTGTTATAGCCTCGAATGTGTGTGAGCTGCCGGCCAGCCCCAATGTTCTGTTATAGCCTAGAATGTGTGTGAGCTGCCCGCCAGCCCCAATGTTCTGTTATAGCCTCGAATGTGTGTGAGCTGCCGGCCAGCCCCAATGTTCTGTTATAGCCTAGAATGTGTGCGAGCTGCCGGCCAGCCCCAGTGTTCTGTTATAGCCTCGAATGTGTGTGAGCTGCGGGCCAGCCCCAATGTTCTGTTACAGCCTAGAATGTGTGCGAGCTGCCGGCCAGCCCCAATGTTCTGTTATAGCTTAGAATGTGTGTGAGCTGCGGGCCAGCCCCAATGTTCTGTTACAGCCTAGAATGTGTGCGAGCTGCCGGCCAGCCCCAGTGTTCTGTTGTAGCCTAGAATGTGTGTGAGCTGCCGGCCAGCCCCAGTGTTCTGTTGTAGCCTAGAATGTGTGCAACTGCTGACCAGCCAATGTTCTGTTATAACCTAGAGTGGCAGGAAAATATTTCCAGCGTCTCTGAGGCCCCCATCCGCAAACCACTGTTACAGTCACTTATTATCCTCCTGTCCCAGAATTCTTCAGGAGGCATTTTAATAATCAAGCTGAAAAATCGTACATTTCCACAGCATTGAATCCACATGCTGTCTGTCCATGCCATAAGGAGATCTCTGTTGTCTCATAGGCCAGGTAAAGAGGCCTGTATCTCTGTGCGTCTTTGCGTAGATGTGTAAAATGTTTGCAGTCCTACTCATCTGACTGTTTAAAAGCAGTTAACCTGAAGTTTTTAGCAGTCCAACCTGTACGGGGCTCTTTGGTCTCTACTAGAATCAGTTGTTTGTGCATAGCTTTCTGTATTGAGGTTTTTGGGTTGCCATTCTTTATGCCAGGGGTTTCTTTTGCCGACTGTTTCTCCTCATTCGGGTAGCAATCGTGAGCTGACCAGCTTAGAAAGGGTCTTCTCTTCCTGTTGTTGCAGGGAAAATAGAGAAAGTCAAACCTCCTCCATCCCCTACAACAGAAGGCCCCAGCTCGCAGTCTGATTTACTCCCCGAAGAGGCTGCCGGATCCCAGCGGCCCAAGAATCTGATGCAGACCCTCATGGAAGATTACGAAACACACAAATCTAAAAGGCGTGAGAAAATGGATGAGAGCAGTGTAAGTTTTCCTTTCCTTTTATTTACTCTAAGGCCATCGCTAAGGGCTTCCTCACAGGGAAGGATGTGGCCAAGGTTGTCTGTAAACTGCACCACCCCCCCCCCCCAGTTTCAGACTATTTGAAAGGTTGATTAACTAGTTTGGAAATACGTGACTCTGTGGGGAGTTTTGTCCTTTTTGTTTTACTGACTACAGAGTGCCAAGGTCTGAAGGATGGGCACCCATTGGAATTCTGCTTCAGTTCCAGGCCTTTGACAGAATTTGTGCCAGCCACACCCTTGAGCTCAGTTCTAGCTGTTTGGTGCATTTAGAAGCAGAGAGAGAGAGAGAGAGAGGAACATTGGGGGAGAGTTGGGATGCCCACCAGGGCCATTAAGGACAGCCTTCCAACCACAGTTCTGATTGTGAGCACTCCTTGGCTTTTAGGAGTCCCTCGTAGGACTGTCCGTTTCACTGCTGAAAATACTTGGAAGAGTGAACATAGTAATAATTTCAAATCTTTCTGCTTATTGTGGTAGGACAGGATGATTTAAAATGACACTTTAACATGCACACACTTTTCTACAGAAATCTAAACCACCACCTTGGGACCTCTGCATTTACAATGTCCCTGGGTCATCTACTCAACCACTTTGTGGCAGTTGGGCTGTGAGCTCTAAACCCACACAGTTGATACATTTAGCACCCTTTTCCACACTAGCCTTCTGAGAATGATCAGACTTCTTAAAGCATTGGTCCCCAAAATAAGGATAAACAGGCCTGGATAAATGGTGGCCCGCATCTCAGATCTCACAAGACCACCTTTCTCCCCGAAACACATTCCACTTCTGTATTTCCCCATTTCTTTCCTTCCTGTCACTCAGATGGGCAACATTGGCTCATCTTCGCCTCCTCCATCTCTCCCTCCTACACAGACCTAATCAATTGCCAAGTCTGGTCATTTCTTGCTCCTCAACATCTCTCACGTCAGCTCCCTTCTCTCTCAGACAGGCAGCATCCTATCAGACATTCGTATCCTCTCTCCTGGATTATTCCCATAGTCTCAAGGCTCTGGGATAAATATATTTAATTTTTATCTCATCATTTTTAAGATCTATTTTGTGGAAGTTTTATAATGTTCAGAATTATTTGTATAATAGCACGATTTACAAATAAGTATATATATATGTTGGGGTATATATTCATGCTTTTTTGCTGATGGGGATATATTATCAAAAACTGCCATAGAATATTATGAGTATGAATGCTACAAAATTAATTTTAAAAGACTCACCCCTGTAAAATATATCTGAAGCATCAGGCCTCCATGCTGGATAGGGCCTACTTGTGTCAGTGCTACCTCCACCTAATGTATTCTTGTTCAAGTTAGACCATAAAAGGTTTTTATATGTGTGTTGAACCGGATACTGAGAGGTGTTTGAAAGAGACACAGTAGGTGTGAGCTATTGATAGTGATTTTTTTAGTTGTCTCCAAGAGGCCCTGAAATTTTCCTCTGTGGCTGTATGGAAAAATGCCTTGGGCCATACTCTATAAAATTGGAACTTTTCTTTATGGAGGAATGAATGACTCTGTGCATTGCACAAAAGGGGAAGAAGGTAGGTCTGAAACTGCTTAATTTGCAGAGGGGCTTGGGGTGGAACTATTTAACAACCCAAAAATCCAAACTCAAATTTAAAGACACCTCAGTGTCTTCCACTTGGTTAAACTTGGATATAGGTGACCCATTTAGAGCACTTACCCAGAGATCATCAGCAGGCCTCACCCCTCAACATTAGACTATCCTTACAGTCTTTCTAGAATTCTCTGAAGCAGCATATTCAATCAGACCCTTCCGGAGGCTGTAACAATTTTGAAATTAATTTCTCTCAGCTTCCTGTTTATTTTCTTCTTTTAATCTTGCACAGTACCTAAGCAGCTCTGTGGAAAGGTAAGCCTGGCAACATGCCCCATGCTCTTCCCTGTGGTATGGATGTGCTTGGACAAATGTAATCTGCTTTTGCACACACTCCCAACTATAATGGTCTCTCCTTGCTGTTCTGGTCTGTGTCGTGGATCTGCATCATTAGCAAGTGTTTCCGTTTTAAGTTTTGCCCTTTCTCGGAGATAAGGTTTCTCCCTTTTGAAGTCATGCACTGCTAAGTCTTACCTGAGAGCAGTGGTTAGGCGTTGGGACCACTACCACGAGGAATTAAGTACGTGACATTCCTGCAGCCCTTTCACATTCTCACTATGGTTTAGTTCATTTGTTACTGTCAAGCTGCCAGATAATTAGCACCAAGTGTGTTGGGTTGTCACCTTTGGCTTAATGAGTTCATTTGGAATCTTTTTGGTTTCATCATCGATCCTTTTCCTTTTCACAGTTCCCATTTAAGTAAATATTAGTGCAGAAGCTTCCCCAAGGCAGCTGATGTCTCTCCCCCTGCCCCATCCAACCCTTCTCTTCCCTTCTGTAAGCACATCTGTTGGAAGAGGAAAGAAAATAGCCAACTAATCCTTGCTTGGATTAGAGGTTAAATATTTTTACACTGCCCAAAGTAGTATTGACCAAGCATGGAAGCACCATGAGAAACCCCCAAATCCTAACTGAAAATACATCTGGATCACTGTCTCTCTCATTAAGGACCAGATCACCAAGGGCATCCACCCTCATCTCACCTGACCAAACATGTAATTATCAGTCAGGCACTAGTGTATGATCAGGCTTATATCACCTTGTCGCTCAGAGAATGTGGGCATTTATGTTGTCATCAAATACTTATTCAACCCCACTGTATTCCTTTCACATGAAGAGCCTCTCTTTGAAAGTATTCATTGGATCAGAAAGTGTATTATGATGAATGTGTGTTTGTTTTCTTTCGTGGGCCTGTGGCCCTACCCTTTAAGAAAGAAAAAGGCAAAAAGAAAATTTGTTGTGATGGGTAGATTAGCAGTGTTATTAACCGCTTGGTGACTGCACTGTGCACCTTCTGTTGCCTTTAAGGCTGTGGCTGTGGCTGTCCTGTTTTGATTCTGTGCACACGACCTATTCCAAAGGCTAAAAATGTGGCTTCACAGTTTCTGCACCTGCTCTGGGACCATCGCAGCTAACGCTAGAGCCGTCAATGCCCTGCCCCTCTCTCCCTCCAGATATTCCTTTAAGATGATGACTGAGCACAAATTTATCCGCATCCAATGATCTGAATAACGCCTGTCACTGGTGAACTTGCTGAAGAAATTGCAAGCCCAGACAGCCAGACCGATCAAACTAACTTTGCAAGTAACCCTTTACCAGTGTGATCATAGAAGGGTGCAGTTGGCTGTTGAATTGTATTCAAAAGAATGTTTTTCTGTGTGCTTCATGAGAGGAAAGCCCAGTTTTCAAATGGTGGGCTGGTCAGTCTTGTTGGATACGTGCGTAAGTTAGATGCATGTTGTTGGTGAAAAGTAGAAAGTTGTGGTTTCTTTCTCCCTAAGCAGATTTGACACCTTAATGTCTAACAAATTATTCTTTGTGATAGAAAAACCCAGGCCCTGCTGAGTTGAGGTTTCAGTCCCTCCAGTTTCAGCAGTCTTAGTGGTCACTGTGGCATAATGGCCATCAGCCCAGGGCACTAGGGATTTCTTTAGCCTTTTTTCCACAACCTTCCAGTGCTAAAGACTCAAGGCCATGATAATCCTGCTCCATAAAGAAGTTAAAGAATATTTAACTTTTCCTAAGCCTGAATGATTATGCCATCAGGCTTCCCTAATGTTCAAGCCAACTGCAGCCAAACTGAGAGATTTGGGTTGAGCCTCATTTTGGCCACTGGAGGCCACTATTCTAAAAGCCACTAACAATTTCAGCACGCCAGCTACCAGTTGGTGAAAATAAGCCGATGAGAAGAGAAAGGATAAAGTGCTTCTCATTAGAAAGAGGATCTGGGATGCCTGTAGATTGGGGAATGGCTAAACAAGTTCTGATAAATAAATATGATGTGCTGTAAGAAATGATGAAAGGGATGGTCTCAGAGAAACGTGGGAAGACTCGTATGAACTCACAGAGAGTAAGGCAGGAGAGTAGTTTCTGCAATAACAACATTATAAAAACAAACAACTTTGAATGGCTTGTTAAGAACTCTGACCAATGCAATAACCACCCACAATTTCAGGGGACTCCTGATGAAACACATTACTGACCTCCTGACAGAGAAGTGACGGGCTCACAGTGCGGAATGAGACTTTTTTTTTTAACATTGCCAATATGAGAATTTATTTTGTTTGACTATACATTTGTAACAGGGTTGGTTTGTTCTTTTTTTTTCTTTTTCATGGGGTGGGGGCAGCGGATTTTAAAAAAATTGTTTAAAAAAAAGATCTCCGACTGAAACTCATCAGCAACCTAGAAATCCACCAAATCTGCCCTTTGGGGGCCACAAAGATTTTCTTCCTTCTTGAACCTATTGTTTTCTTTATAGCTATATACTTGGATGGCAATTTAAAGTACTTTACCCTCTGTCACACGTTCAGTTACGGTCATGCTGCTGTCAGTAATTTCACCTAAACCCCAAGCTCCAAGTCTATTTTCATCCTTATCCCTGGGTGTTCTCTCTTTTTGTAAAGAGACTATGAGAGTATACCATTCAGATATATTGAATCTGATCCAATGCCTAGTACAGTGCTTGGCACATAGTAAGTACTCGATAAATGGTTATTAATCGATTGAGCAGACTCTCTCATCATTAATCTCAAAGAGTGGTGTTAATGTGTGTGCATAAGGGAGTTGGAGGTCATAGCTCCACAAAGACCCAGGTCACAGCGTAACACATAACGTGTGCCTTCCTCTGACGCATTCTGCTCACCACTTGTGTTCCCGAGTCCCCAACACTCCTTTAGGAATTCTGGGCTGGCCTGTTTGTCATACTTTGGTTCTCATACTACTCGTCTCCTTTCTCTGTTCTCTCCATGTTGTATATCATTTCCCTTTCTGTCCCAGCCATTGGTATTGTAATGGCTTTCAGAGAAGGACCGAATTGCTTTAACCCTTCTTATGTGGAAGCGATGGATTGTCCTAACACTGGGATTTTACAGCCTTCTGGTAAACCATTTATAGAGAGTCTTGAGTTCATTGAATAACGTTTAATTTTTTTCTCTTAAAATTGCCCTCTCTTAATCTGGCATTTATGTAACAGTAGTAAAACATCACCATGCACTTTTTAAAAATTGTGGTTTTAAATTTATCTTACAAGACTATATTGGGGCAACTAGGTGATGTAGTAGATAGAGCACTGGACCTGAGTACAAATCCAGCCTCAGACACTTGACACTTCCTAGCTGTGTGACCCTAGACAAGTCACTCCTCACCAAAAGAAAAAGAATATATTGTCTCTCCCTTCCAGTGCCCCTGTGGACTAATAAATAAATAAAACTCTTACAACACATGCATAATCCAGCAAAACAAATTTCTGCAGTGGTCTTGTCGAAAAACGTATGTCTTATTCTGCACTTTTAAGTCCCAAACCTCTCCAGCAGGTGTGTTCATCATTAGGCTTTGGAATTGTGCATGGATCGGAGTTCTCGAGTCTTAGAGTTGGCTTTTCTAGATAATGTTGTTACTTTGTAAATTGTTTTCCCAGTTTTTCTCACTTCAGTCTGCTTCATAGAGGCCTTGCTAGTTTCCTCTAAAACTGTCTATTTTGTCTTTCCTCGTGGCACAACTAATAGGGCATATGCCTCAATTTGGTTAGCCATTCCCCAAGAGCTAGGCACTGCCTTAGTTTCCAGTTTGGGGCTACTATGAAAAGAGCAGCTATAAATATTTTTGTACATACAGGTTTATTTCCTCTTTCTTGATCTCTGGTTGTATAGCCCTAACAGGGCTATAGCTGAGCAAAGGTTACAGTATTAATATGCAACATTACCAACCCAATGCTGTTGGCATTGATCCCTTCCCTGTGGAATTGGCCTAGCTTTATAAAATCCCCATTTTTAATGGACCTTTGATAAATGATCCTTTCAGGAAGAGTACAGCAGTAACACAAGCCATCTGTGACGAATGAAGTACAAGTCCTAACAACTCTGGTAACATTGAACTCCCTTTGATGCTTTTTCACATTTAGTGTCCCACGTCATCTGGTCAGTGTTCCAACAACCATGTTCTCATCTAACAGTTTGGGAGGGAGACGCTGTTTATGTGCCTAGTTAAGTCATGATCACATAATCTCAAATGGCAGCTTCTTTGGAAATGGCCATTTTCAGCCCCACTGCTGACATTCAGCATAGGTACAACTTGCATTGGACTCAGAAATGCCAGTTGTAGCGCTGTGTTTGGGGTAGAAGGATTCAGGAAGAAATGAAGTCTTTTGGTCGGAGGGTCTAGGAATTCCCCTGGGAGTCCTCTAACCCAAGTCTTTTCTATTAAGAGCAAACACAGGTGTCAGTAATGGACCAGTGGCATACAGTAAAACCTTGTTAATTCAAAAAGCAAAGGACTGGAAAACATTTTGAGTTAACCAGGTATGGCTTAGCTGATATTTTTATTAAAGGAAGAAAAAGGCCATCTTATGTTTCAAAGCACGCAAAACTTTCAATAAATATCAGAATAACAAAGCCTTTACTGTATTTGGAATTGCCTTCTACAACCACTTGTGAATGAGCATCGGTCCATCACTTAGAGGTACACTTACTCTCAGCTACGGGTGGTTTTAAAATGTCGGCATGCCTGTTCAATGCACTAATATTGGTCTTTTCCCTCTCTCCCAGTACACCTGTAAATTACTGTCTAACAGCAAGGTTACTTCCGAGGTACTTTTCAGCTTGCCTTTCTTGGCTCTTCCTTGCATGGTGTTTTATAAATGCATGCTGTTTTGGCTTGATGCTTCATGTTGGTTGTGCTTCTCAATTAAAACCTTTTATAGTTTGAAAAAGCCGTAATTTAGAAATTGGTATGGGTACTCCTTTGATGAAGACTGAGATTCTTCCACACCTTAACCGTTTCATGAACTGCCCTGGGGCAGCAGGGGACAGGCAGGGTGGGAAGCTATGGAGAAAGCAGACCTCATTTCCTGGGGGCCAGACTTCTCATCTCTCCGAACTTACTTTGGCTGGTGTTTGATAAAAGATGTACATTCTGTTATTGGGGTCCAGCTCCAGAGGTTCCCAACCTTTTTTGCCCATACCCATGGTCACTTAGTAAACTTGCCCATACTGCTTACTCATTATGAAAGAAAATGCATTCTGCGTATGCACATAAGAAATAAAATAGATTAATCTCTTTTAATAGGATGATATAATTATTTACAGAGTGTTTGCTTACAACTTTGACTAGTTTCTCACTCTTCTTACGCCTTGTGGATGCATGTACCCCAGATTGGGAATCCTTGCCCTACATTATAAGATCTATTAGAATTTGCATTCTCCTGATAGATCCTTTTTTCTCTGTTATGGACCCCTTCTCAGAATGTTTTTAAGTGAATAAAACAAAATGTAATCTTATAAAAGAAATCAATTATGTTGAAATAGTTAGCCCAAAATTTAAAAAAAAAAAAACTAGCCCACGCATCCAGGTTAAAGCATCCCTATCTTTGAGAGTCCAGGATCATCCCCAAGCCACAGTGAAGCATAAGAGTGGCACTGTAGGGGAGAGTTTAATAAATTCCCAGGTAGAAATAGTATCTCCCACCATTTTTCCCCTGTTTTCCCTTTTCTGATTTGTGGTAATATCTGAAAAGGGTGAGAGAATTGCTATGTTGTGTTCAACAAGATGGTGCTGTGTTGTGTAGTGTGATGGGGGTGGAGGAGTACCTTTTAGTTGAGAACTATTCTGCCTTAGTACTTTGACTGATGGACTCTGAGCTCGTTTATTCCATAATAAATATTTCATTAAAAAGTTGCTTTCTTTTCTCCTTTATAAGGTGAGTTTTAAGTGTATCATAGCACAAAAGAAAACATTGGCTCTCAAGTTAGAGGACCTAGCTTCAAAACCACCTCCTTAATACCAGTTTGACCCTGGGATTCATTTTCTTCACCTGTAAAATGAGTGAATTGGCCTAGGTGACCATATAGAAATCTCATCCCAAAATGCTTCATTTAGAAACACAAGCAAACTTGATAATTGCCAAAACTCAGCACTACGTAGTAATTCAAAATGTATGAATAATAATGTTTACGTCTTTAATAAATGTGTGTGAAAAATCAAAATTTTTCATTAGCTCCTTAGAAACAGCAAATTCTCTCTCTTCTGGATCAGGGATCCTTGACCTTTTTTTTGTGCATGTGCCATGGACCCCTTCTTAGAATAATGCTTTTAAATGCATAGGATTACCAAGGAAACAAAACATTAGTAAAAATAAAGATGTATATTTTTTCCCTATCCAAGTTTGGATTCACTGAAATCTGTCCACAGGCATGGACCCCAACTTAAGAACCCCTGCCTAAAAGTGAGAAAGGCTGGGGGCTCCTTTCACACACTTTCATTTGATCCTAAGAAAGCATGACATCGTAGAAAAAGCACCAGACTGCAAGTCAAAAGAACTCTATCCAAATTCTGTCACATATTAACTGTGTGACCCTGGGCACATCACTTAAACTTAAAAGAGCCTCAGGTTCTTCCTCTGAGAGTTGAATGACTTGCCTAAGTTCACCCTAGTGACTAAGTCAACTAAGAACCAAGGCCCCATGTCCCCTGAGTCCAGTGGTCTTCCTACAACACTCTACCATGCTTTCTCTGCCCTCCTTTCATGGAACATGTATGGTGTGTTTATCGCCACCGAGGTGGCCAGAAAGAGCTAAACCAACTTGTTTCTCCACCTTTTTGTAAAATAGCCATCCAGGTTTCTAATGCAAAAATCCTACGTTATGTCCAAGGCAAGGCCGTAATTGGCCGCTGCATCCATTTTGGAAAGCGTAGGCTGTGCCAGTACACATTGCCACATAACAAACAGTAGCTTAAAATGGCTATCTTGTCTTCATTTTCTTCACTCTGAAATCCAATCTGATTCTCCATCTCATGCATTAATATCTGTTCTGTACCCTCTGTCTGAAAATATGTGTTCTTTCCCACTTTCATAATCAGAAAACAAACCCGAGCAGTATCTCTTCACCGGTGTTTCCCTTAATAGCTCGTTCTGTCCTGCTGGAGAGATGCTCGGGGCTGCCCACCTGGCTCGTGGGCCCAGCATCTCTCCTCTCAGTCTTCCCATCTGTAAAAGGGGGATGATAGAGCACCCACCTCACAGGGCTGTTGTGAGAACCAAGAAATTGTACATAGAAAATGCCTAACAAGCTTTAAAGAGCCATAGGAATATCCGCTGTCATTGTTTCAGACGTGAAAATGGCTGCGGCACCGAATGCAGGTTTGTGTGTGTATAATGACTAATTAATTTTAATTAGCTCTCGTTGCTTTACTGGCCTGAAATTACATTGGCTGCTTATATTTTCTTTTAATCTCTTGCCTTGAATGCTCCTATTTGCTTGTCTTGCATTTTTCTTTATTTTTTACTTCATTAACCTCAAGCTTCTTTTCTTGGACTTTGGGTGAAAGATGTTGGGACTGGGCTAATACTTAGTGTCTTTCCTCTTCATGACTAATCATTTTCCCTGAAGCAACTAGTTCTTTCTCCCTTCTCTTTTTCCCTCCCAAGTTAGAAAATAAAATAGTGGGTCACCAGCTTGGCTTCTTATCATTCATTCAGCTCCTTTAAGGTGTCCCTGGCTTGTACTCAGGTATGTACACATTTTACTCTCTAGTGCCGTCGGAGACAACTTCTGGGGTTCACAGATATGGATGGATTTTGCCTCTAGCGCTCTCCCTGATGGTTTGATTCAGACTTGTCCGCTTGCTTTTGAATATCCATCCTCTTGTTTAGGAAGAGGCCCAAAGCTTCTTCATGAGAAGAATGGCGTCGTATTTACGACATTCAAAGATGGGTTTTATCGTCATCTAGATAACAGGGTAGAGATGGAACCTGGGCCTGTGATTTCATTGGTTTGGGAACTCCCAGGTGAGGAAACTTCCCCTTCCCATGCAGGTCAGCACCTTCTCTGCAACTGCTGGTCGTAAAGAGTTGTCTAGAGAATGGAGAAAGTGGGCGACTTGGCCAGAGTCTGACAGCCAGCATGTGTTAAAGGAGTTGACTTAGCTTCAAGGCCACCTCTCACCCCATTATGCCTCACTACCTGTCCATGACATCATAAAGGTTAAAATTGAGTTCTAACAAGTCTTCAGAATATTTCACCAAAACGGTTATAGATTTTCTGTGATGCCAGACCACAAGGGAATAACTATTTCCTTATGAGATAACCTTTGTACTTAAAGTGTGTGCAATCACAGTACACAGTTGTATACTGTGTACGGAGCACATTGACTCCTCACAGTGCCCCAAACAATATTAGAGCCTTCTCATCTTCCACTGGTATCTCCTGAAAAAAGTCCGTGTTGTCATTAAACCTGTTCATTTGGCCTCTGTGGTGCTGTTGTTGACGCAAGATTTCAGACCAAACTTAAGAGAGGGAGAAAGGGAGAGTATTGAGTGGATAGGATGATGTCTACATGGAACCCTTGATCACGAAAATCTGGTTTTCCTCCCTTTCTTTTAGGTCCTTGAGGCAACCCGGGTGAATCGCCGGAAGAGTGCACTGGCCTTGCGTTGGGAAGCAGGAATATATGCCAACCGGGAGGAGGAGGAGGATGAATAAATATTTCTCAACCAAGTTCGTTTGGTGCATGGAACAACAAGAAACCAAAAAAAATGAAGAAAAAGGAGAAAAGAAAGTAACCTTTTTAATGAAATATTTATTGAGTATATCTTTGGGAGGAAACTTAAAATGGACTCATCCACCGAACTCTCGGCATACCCCAAGGGGAAAAGAGAGCAAGAGAGGATTCCTGTGACTTATTGGGTCTGTCCAAAAGGAGGATATCGCTACCATCAGTAAGAACAGTGCCCGCTGCGTTGCCTCCAGCAAGTAACCATTGAAGGTCAAAGCAATTACGAATAGTGGAAACCTGAGCAAATCCATTTGCTTCCTCCGAACAGGACTCCCTGCCTCGCGTTGTGCTAAGGAAGAGCAAGCAGTCCATGGTGGGCTCTATCAAAAAAGCACATCTCGTGCAGCAGCAATTTAGCAAGGCACATGGTATCCTCCCACGTTTCATTGTCCCCATTCCCCGTGCTGTGCTAGGAACATCATGATCACCCCAGTTACTCAATAGCCATAAATAGAATGGTTTTTTTTTTAAAGAATTTTTCAAGGGAGAAGTAAAGTTACTCTCTTTCTCTTAATTTAACTCTTTTTAAAATCAGGAACTGTCACTGCAAAATGTACAATCCGTATTTTACAATCAGTATACTTAATAAAATATTTCTTCCTATTATTACAAACACAATCTCTTTTAGATTAGGAGGTTGAAGAATGGCAGGGAGGGGAGCCAACACAAAAGAATATTTTAGCTTTAGGGTCCTGTCTGCTTGTGATATTGACTGGTCTCCAGTTCCTGAGAACATATTTACATAATTATGTTTCTTAATATAAAAATCTGTATTTAGTGGACAAGAAGTATTTTTATGATGGGGAAGGGGGCCGTGCTTGTGTACAGTCTTTACACATTGAACAACCGATTCAGAAAGTCTAGGGGTGGGAGAATAAATATAGTTTTTAGAGTGGCAATAATTGAAAACAAAGGAGGGCACATTTTGACTTAGATGTATTAAACAAGAAGAAAATAGCAGTGTTTATAACTATATTTTGTAATGATAAAGCAGGCCTTGAAGAGAGTATGGGATTTTCAGAAAGTGAAAAATTCGAGAGGTCTTGGAAGTAGAGAAAAGTAGAAAGAGAAGAGAAGAAAGAAGGAGAGGGAAAGAGGTTGTTTTTGCTGTTCAACCAGTGTTTTTCAGGATGATATATGGAAACAAATAAAAATAGAACTTTGAAGGATTGGAATCAGCCACAAATACTAAAAAGTGTGGTGTGTGTGTGTGTGTGTGTGTGTGTAAAATGTAGCATGTGCACTTGTGTGCTGGTGTGCGTGTTGAAATTCCAGAATGATCTTGGGTTAGGACTGTAAAATTATTTTTTCCAGAGCTCTTTGCTAGCTCCTGGAGTGATTGAGAATTTCTTTTTTATGAAAAGGGATATAAAGGCACTGAGTCGAGGCAGTATTTGTAATATTAAATTGACCCAACACGATGTTTGCATGAGGCCCAGTCGCAATGTTTTGAGGCAGTTTTGTAAATTGATATTTAGAAAAAGGATTGTGGTATTTATTCTTGTGCGTTGTATTCATAGGTAGACTAGAGGGTGCTGGTTTTACACTTTATTTCTTTAAAGCAATATAATGATTATATTCTACGATCGGGTGCCATAATATCTGGATGAGAATTTTTTTTTAATCTGACAACGAGGAAACAGTAACCTGCTTCCTTTTCTTCATAACTAGTACTTTTATTTTTTTAAGGCAATAATTAAATTTATTCTCACTAAAATTCACTTCTACTTTGCTCCTGGTATACCACATGATATGATATGTGTTGCTCTAACACAGACCTGCACAACTTGTAAACTCCTTTGGGTGGCAGATGTGTTAGACTGTAGACAGAATGAGGATGGTTGGTTGCCATGGCCCATGTGACAACCAGGAGTGCGTAGTGGCAACCCTACATGGGAGGGGGGGGGGCTGCCCAAAATCCTTTGGTGGGCCACATGTTGTGCGATGTTCCTCTAACAGGAAGCAATTTCCACTTAAAGTATATGGTAAATTCCACAATACATCATTCTTGGGGTTTTTTTTAGTAGATAATATAAGCATTGACTTGGGGGGGATGGGGCTGGGGAATGTAAGCAAAAGTGGTATTAGCAAAGGGCTGCCAAAGAGCTGTCTGTCTGAAGCTGGTTTTTAGAAATGTGAACCAAAAATTGCACCTGCTGTTAACCTGATGTATCTGGACCTGTGAATTGTGTTTTGTTTTCTATAAAGTAATAAAGTAAAATCTCTTTGAGTCCTACATTGTCCATAGAAATCAACAAACAATTCCAAGGCGTAGCAGTTAGGCACCTATTGGATATTTTAAAGAACGGCTTGGGCTTGACATGAATTTTTTTTTTACAAAGAACTTAGGCGCACACTAAGACTGCTTTTGAGAAAATGTACAGGTTCAAGGGTGACTTCCAAACAGATTTAATGCGCCTGGGTTTGCATTAACAGACTGAAACCCTTTAGCAGAAGACACTTCTTGTTCTGAGGGCCACAAAGAATTTTACAGCTAAAAGGAAACTTGGAGGTCATGCAGGGTAATGCTTTCCTTTGATGGATTAAAAAACGGGGGCTAGAATGGCTTGTCCAGAGTCACACGAAATGGTTCACGATTTGAATTTCAAGTTCCTGGTTCCATTTATTCTGCTCTAAGATGCTGCCTTTCTGACTATTTGTTCTCATTCTTCACCCAAAAAAATCTTTTCTGGGAGGACTGAAAATTAGAATTCCCTTAGAACCTCTGGGTTTTCCAGAGTGCTTATTCATTTTGCAAGCAAGCATTCGTGAGCACCTGTTGTGCACATAACGCCAGACTGGGCTCCATCAGTAGGAATCCCAGAGGGCATTTGGTCACTGGGAAGATAAAGAGTTTTGTTTTTTGTTTTTTTTTTTAATGAAAAGAGTAAGTCCTGCTTGCTTTCCCTTCCCCACCCTAAACTCTGTCCTCTCCCTAAATACCCACAGAAGAATACTCAAGTAGATACAATTTGTATTGTCTGTGAAATCAAGGCTGTCTTTCCCTCTCTCTCTAAGCACACAGTGCAAAGAACACTGACTGGAACCTAGGACCTGAGTTTAAATCCTGCCTTTGGTGTTTATGACTTGTGTGACCCTAAACAAGTCACTTAAATACCCAATCCTCCAGTGACCCATCAGCGTAGTTGCTGATGTGACAGGTTGAGTCTTGCCTCCTCACCCTTGTTTTTCCATCCAGAAATCACAGAAGCAGAAGCAGGGTTCTGTCCACAGCAGGAGGCATAGGCTGCGTGCCCCTTGGATCAAGCTATGCAGATTATTCGCCTTGTCAGTATCACTTGCATGTTATCACATAGATGTCCATAAATATATATATGTAGCATATATATATAGTATGTATGTATATACATACATGCATATATGTGTCCATATGAACACACACATATATATGAAATTCAAAGAAGGAATACTATTAGAGTTTATGATCTCCATGGAAAAATAAAACCTTTCTCCAGCTCAAGGATGGATGTAATGAAATTGCATTGGGGGAAAAAATAGCTTTAGCATTAGAGTTAGTGAACATATCCAGTTTTGGTTGTAACACTAGTTTCCTGAGCTGTTACTCATTGAGTTGCCAAACTTTGATTTTTTGTCTTGCTCTCGATTCATATTACATTAAAAAGAAAAGAAAAAAAACTTTAAAAAGCCATGAGCGGTTGGTTATGACCTGTCAATCATACTGTATGCCTGGCTCTCTGTGTATGTTAACCTCTTAAATGTCATTATGCCGCTTCTGTTTTATAGTGACTGTGAGATATACAATGCAAGTATATAATTATTTTCTCATTAAAACCAAAGCCCGTGTTGTGTTTCTATAAATGACTACTGTTTAAATCTTAATCACTTGGCGTGGAGAGGAAGGATCCAGTGGAAAAAACAAAACCTAAATGAAGGCTATTTGGGAACTACAGGTTTTGAAGATGAGATACCTTTTCTCACGTCACCCATAAAATGTCCAACTGAGGAGCTCAGTATATCCTAAGTATGAGATCATCAGGAATAGAGCATGGTTCTCAGAATAAATAATTTTCCATGCCCTCTACTAGTTTGGGGAAAGCCTGGGCTATAGCCATCTACCTCTTTTGTTTGGGTGTTACCTTTTGTTTTTATCCCATAATAATTGCCTGATTCATTCCATCCTTACTTCTCACCCTCCCTCCTTCCCAGCACCAAAGTCTCTCCTGAAATGAAGGAAAGGTCAAGAAAAACAGCCAATGCAGAGAAAATGCTAGAGAGACCATTCCGCGTTATGTAAGGAGGGGAGGGGACAGGGAAGTGTTTCGTCACTTGTTTTCCACAGGCATCCTCTTTAGAAAATACCCTAAATGTGGGATGCCCACCTTGTTCACCTGAATTAAAATCAATCAGCATTCATTAAGAGCCTCCTGGCACTTGAGGAAAAGAAGACCAAAATTAGGCCAATTCAAAGAGGACAGTTTGTGTATACAAAACAAAATGTGATAGTGTAACTAGCGCATTGGAGTTGTTTAATTGCTAAATGATATGAGAACAATAAGTTTCCTGAATTAAGTCAGTTGGCGTTTATTATGTGCTGCAAACTTAGCTAGCTTTTATACTGAAGACTGTAGTAGCTCATTGTGAAGTCATGATTTTATTTCTAAATAGCTGAGCACCCATTAATAAAACTGTTAACTGAAATGGACCATCAAGGATGTGATTTACTTTATGCCCTTTTTATTGTTTGAAAATATCATGAAATTTGGTATTTCTATTGGGATCCCTTGCTAAGAGATCAGTTTGAATTCTTAGGAAATGGTCCCTCAGAATTGTATTGGTATCCCCGGTGCCAAACACATAGTAGGAAACGCTTAAATTCTTATTGACTGATTAATAATAAGCTCAAAAGAATTTGGGCGAGTATGATATTTAACACTGCTTCTTTGCCGCCATAGGCTTCCTGTTGTGAGCCTTCTGAGATCCAATTCCAGCAGTAATTCTGACTGAGGAACTGGAAGTTCCTTGATTTAGGAACAAGAGACATAATAACTTTTTTTTTCTTAGCATGTGCAGGTGTAAGTGATTTGGTTAACTTACAAAGCCAGTTGGAAAACATAAAAGTAATTGCAGTAACAGATTTGTATGGCACTTTATCTGATATCACTTTCCATACATGATCATAGTTCTTCCTCACAACACTGGAGCGATCCGTGTAATCATCATCCCTGTTTTACAGATGAAGGGGAATGAGGCTTGGAAACATCAAATGATTTGTACTAGGTCCCATATCTAGTAAGTGGAAGCACCCAGAAGGAAATGTAGGTCCTCTAACTGCAAGTCCTAGCACATTTTTCCCTTACAGCAGCTGCCTCATGGAAGGTAGAATCCCAACTCCTGGAATTTAAATTAACCTCAGTTACTAATTCTGATAGGAGCAGTGGGGAGAAAAAAGAGATCCAGGAAGCATAATATTTAATAAAGTGACTATGAATTAGTCATTGACAGTACCCTGTATATAGAAGTTAATAAGTAGTTTGAAGGGCATTTAGTATTCTAGTTTTTAAAGTCAATATGGTACTAAAATAGGTAAATAATATAGCTCACTTTAGGGACTGCATGGTTTAGTGTACAGAACACCAGCCTCAGAGCAAGGGGTTCAAGGCTCGCTTCTGACACATATTGACTGGGAAAATCACTGAGCTTCTCAGTGCTCTAGACAGCTCAAGAAGGTACAGATCTGCTTTGGTAACATGGAATTTTTTCACCAATGAGTTTCTTATACCAAGTGAAGTAACAAAACCAGTTCCTATACCTCTCATGCCCCAGGTTCGTAGACACACACACACATATATACATGATACCATCCAAGCATACAAGACATTATTCCTGTATATCTTCCAATACCTAGCATAGGCTATCACTCATATTAATTACTTAATGTTGTTGATTGATTTAATTGTTAGGAAAATAAAAGGGTTGAACTGTGTGCATTCCTACAAACTCAAACACTGCTAGAATTAATGTTTTGTTTTGCAAATGGATCCTCCCCGGCACAAGGCTTTTTTGGTTCGTCGTGTCCCACTCCACATGTCTCCATTTGGGATTTTCTCAGCAATAATACTGCAGTGTTTTGCCATTTCCTCCTTCAGCTCTTTTTACAGATGAGGAAACTGAGGCAAACAGAATTAAGTCAGTTGCCCAGGGTCACACAGCTAGTAAGTGTCTGAGGATGCATTCAAACTCTGGTCTTCTGACTCCAGGCCTTGCACTCTATCTACCATGCCAACTGGCTGCAGCATAGGGCACACTACCGTATTTAATATTTAAGTGTTTTGTTGTTATTAGCTACTTTGTAAAGCCCCAGGACATGATGAACTGCTGGTAAGTCAGGAGACTGCCTCTCTGAAATGATAATGTAAATTAATGGAAGATTGTTCATGTTAATAGTCCTTTGACAAAAGTGTGAATTGCTGCATTTCCTAATGTGAAGCACACCTATCCATAATACAGGATGAAATAATATGAAATAATCTTCCCTATCAGGCAGGCCTGACCAGAATCCTGTCTGTTTAAATACTTCCATACCTCCTTGCCCCCACCAAAAAAAAAAGTTGTAACGAGAAGGAATTCAGGAGGAAGTTCAAAGGTAGTTTTTAAAATGTCCCCAAGTAATAAAGGGTAAAGTCCTTAGAGCTTTCTGTAAGAAACCAACTAGAACAGGGATTCTTAAACTGGGGCCAAGAGCTTGTTTTTAAAATACATACTTTGGGGGGAGGCTGAGCCAAGATGGTGGAGTAAAGGCAGGGATTCACCTGAGCTGTCTCTGAAACCCCTCCAAATACCCTTTAAAAATGACTAAACAAATCCTAGAGCAGCAGAACCCACAAAAAGATGGAGCAAAACAAATTTCCAGTCCAAGACAAATTGGAAGGTTGGCAGGAAAGGTCGGTTGCACCGCGATGAGAGGGGCGCAGTCCAGCAAAGGCTGTGCCAGCACAGCCCTGGTCCCAGCCAACCAGGAGCAGGCTTTGGGAGTGACTGAAACAGCAGTGGCAACACCTGCTTCCAGAGCTCTCAGCCCACAGATGATGAGGGGGTCAAACAATTGGTCAGAAGATTTCAGGGGTCTTTTTTGCTGGCACTAAGGCAGGACTCTGTTGCTTTGCCCATACTCAGATCTGGGTCTTTGGTGGCAGTCCCAGGGTCAGAAGGAACACTAGCATAGCAGATCTTGCAGCCACGGCAGAGGGGGGACCCTCCTCATAGTTCCAGGGTGGAAAAGAGTTTTTGTGTTGTCTCACAGACCAGAGCATAGGTGAGAAGAGTAACAAACTCCTCTCCTTAGATCATACCACCTTGGAAGGACTGAAAACTTACAGGCCCCTCAAAGTATTTCTGAAAAAAGCTACACAAACCCCCTGAAACTTGGGACAGTGCGCCCTCCACTCTGGAAGCAGAGCCCTACTTTAACAAAGACTTAAAAGTCAATAAGCTGGGAAAATGAGCAAACAACAGAAAAAAAAAAACCACTCTATTGAAAGTTGTTATGATGACAAGGAAGATCAAAATACACACTCAGAAGAATACAACAAAGTCAAAACTCCTACATTCAAAGCCTCCAAGGAAGGTATGAATTGGGCTCAGGCCGTGGACGAGATCAAAAAGGATTTTGAAAATCAAGAAAGGTAGAGAAAAAATTGGGAAGAGAAATGAGAGTCATGCAAGAAAATCATGAAAAATAAGTCAGCAGCTTGGTAAAGGGACATAAAAAATACTGAAGAAAATAACACCTTAAAAAACAGAACAGACCAAATGGAGATCCAAAAAGCCAGTGAGGAATAGAATGCCTTAAAAAGCACAATTGGCCAAGTGGAAAAGGAGACCCGAAAGCTTACTGAAGAAAATAATTCCTTGAAAATTAGAATGGAGCAAATAACATAAGAAAGCAAGAAACAATAAAACAAAACCAAAAGAAAGAAAAAAAAGAAGACAATGTGAAATATCTCATTGGAAAAACAACTTGACCTGGAAAATAGATCCAGGAGAGAAAATGTAAAAATTATTGGACTACCTGAAAGCCACGATTAAAAAAAAGAGCCTAGAAATCATCTTTCAAGAAATTATCAAGGAGAAGTGCCCTGATATTCTAGAACCAGAAAAAATGGAAATTTACAGAATCCGCCAATCAACTCCTAAATGAAATCCCAAAGTGAAAACTGCCAGGAATATGGAGTTCCCAGGTCAACGAGAAAATAATGCAAGCAGCCAGAAAGAAACAATTCAAGTATTGTAGAGCCACAGTCAGGATGACACAGGGTTCAGCAGCTTCTACATTAAAGGATCGAAGGAACTGGAATATGATATTCCAGAGGGCAAAGGAGCTAGAATTACAACCAAGAATCACCTACCCAGCAAAACTGAGTGTAATCCTTCAGGGGAAAAAAGTGGATGTTCAGTGAGATAGAGGGCTTTCAAGCATTCTTGATGAAAGGACCAGAGCCGAATAGAAAATTTCGTACGTGGAAAGATGATATTTATAACTCATGAGACCTTTCTCAATATCAGGGTAGTTGGAGGGGTGAGTTGAATATGTAGGGATATATAAAAAATAAGATTAAGGAGTGAGAGAGGAGAAGGAGAAAAGGAAAGGGAGAATGGGGTAAATTATCTCATCTAAAAGAGGCTAGAAAAAGCTTTCATAGTGAGGGAAAGATGGGGGAGGTGAAAGGGAGTGAGTGAACCTTACTCTCATCAGAATTGGCTCAAAGAGGGAATATCATATACACTCAATTGGGTATAGAAATCTATCTTACCCTATAGGAAAGTAGGAGGGAAGGGTGGGGGAGGGGGTAGTCAGAAGCAAAACACTTTTGAGGAGGGACAGGGTGAAAGGAGAGAGAACAGAATAAATGGGGGGAGCGGTGCATAAGATGGGGGGAAATACAATTAGCAATAGTAACTGAAAAAATTTCGAAGCAAGTTTCTCTGATAAAGTCTTCATTTCTCAAACACAGAACTGAGTCAAATTTATAAAAATAAAGAGTCATTCCCCAATCGATAGATGGTCAAAAGATATGATTAGTTTTCAGATGAAGTAATCAAAGCCATATAAGTACTCTAACTCACTATTGATTGGAAAAATGCAAATTAAAACAATTCTGAGGTACTATCTCATACCCATTAGATTGGCTAATAGGACAGAAAAGGTAAACGACATGTTGGAGGGGTCTTGGGAAAAAATGAGACTTTAATGCACTGTTGGTAGAGTTGTGAACTGATTCAACCATTCTGTACAGCAATTTGGAACTATGTCCAAAGGGCTATAAAACCATGTTTGACCTAGCAATACTAGGTCCGTATCCCAAAAGAGATAAACAAAAAGGACCTGCATGTACAAAAACATTTATAGCAGCTCTTTTCTGGGGGTAAAGATTTAGAAGCTGAAGGGATGCCCATCACTTGGGGAATGACTGAATAAGTTGTGGTATGTGATTATGATGGAATACTGTTGCACTATAAAAAATGATGAGCAGGATGCTCTCAGAAAAACCTGGAAAGACCTGCATGGACTGATGCAAAGTGAAACAGACTGTGTACAAGGTAACAGCAGCATTGTGAGATGAACAGCTGCGGATGACTTAGCAATCCAATGATCCAAGACAACTCTGAAGGACTTAGGATGAGAAAGAACTGATGTTCTGAATACAGATTGAAGCGTATTTTATTTACTTTGCTTACAGATTGAAGCATACTTTTTTTAACTTTACTTATTTTTCTTGTCATTGTTTTCTTTCACAACATGACTATTTGGGGTATGTTTTGCATGACTATACATGTATAACCTATGTGGAATTGCTTGCCTTCTCAATGGGAGGTGGGGAGAGAAGAAGGGAGAGAATTTGGAACTTAAAGTTTTTTAAAACAAATGTCAGAAATGATTTTACATGTAAGTGGGGAAAATAAAATATTAAATAAAACCTTAAAAAATAAATAAAATACGTATTTTGATAACTAATTCAATATAGTTAGATTCCTTTATAATCTTCTCTATTATATTGTATTCATTTAAAAACATCCCGAGAAGAAGTCCGTTAAGTTTCTTTAGATTGCCAAAGCCATCCGGGAAACAAAAATACTTAAGTACTCCTGACCTAGAATTTGTTTCATTGTGAGCCTTGGAGTCAGAGGCAATAGAAGGCCTGCGCAAAGTAGAGGGCCTGCTGTGAGCAATCCCAAGCCTCTGAGCAGAAGCAGATCGCTTGTTTTGTTGGGGGATTGTGGAGGGGGCTTTATTCTCAGCCCTCTTGGGAGGAGGTTAAAGAACTGTGAGTCCAGCCCTGTCAGGATCTAATCATCGGATGTTTATTGGCATAGAAGCCTAACCAGAATACCCTGCCTCCTCTTCCCACCAGCTACATCCCCAGGTCCCCACTGTCCAGGGAGAGAAACTATGAAAGCTGATGACCAACACCTTTACACTGGTGATATCCCCATTCTGTCACAGAGGTAAGGGTCCTTTCTCCATCCACTGATTGCCGTCCTGATAAGTCAAGCTTCACCAGGTTTTCACTCTGCCTTTCCTTTGGTCCCTTTCTGTCTCTTGTGCCCTCTGGAACCTTAGTTCTATTGTTAAGAAACTCCCCTTCATCTTAAGACTCTTCATCTCAGACTCTTTCCATCTTTTAGTGCTGGGGGAGCACCTGCCCCTCCAATGAATGGCTCACCATCTCCCTCTCCACACCAACCCTGCAGTGAGACCTCTTTGAACATCCTAGCCTCCCAATCCATCAACAACCCCAGCTCCCATGAGCTACTTCATTTCTACTTTAACCATCTGTCCATCCATCCACAAGGATCATTGTACGTAGGATTTCAAACTTTGGAAATCTTTGTAATCGTAATTTCCTGTCCTTTATCACTTCCTCCGTCCCTCTAACCCCATCCTAGTACTATTCTTCAGCTTTTCTGTGACCCTCTCTTCTCCCGCGTCACCGTCCCCTGCGCCAGTCATAGTCTTGACTGACCGGTGTTACTAAGATAGCACAGTGTGGGACAGAGCGGGGGACTTGAAACCTGGAATGCCCAAGTTTGAGTTCTGCCCTGGAACTTTACTAACTTTCTGGATAAGTGAACTAATCTCTCAGAGCCTCGGCTTCCTCTGGCACAAATCAGGCCCCACAGCACCTCCTTCACAGGATTGCGTCAAGGAATAAAGGAGATGATGTAGACAAAGCTCTTTGCAAACCTTAAAGCTATATGTGTATGTATACGTATATACACATATACATATATATACATACACACACATATACATATATATGTGATTAAGTGATATATTTGTCTTCCACCCTTGAGTCTCCTGATCGCTTAAACTACTGCCATTCATACCCAGTGGTCCTTCAGCCCTGGGCCACTCCCACCATCTACCTCATCCCACCCTTTCTACTCCAGTTCTCCTGAATGCCGCTGGAGGTGGTGCCACTGTGCCAAACAAGTCCAGTGTGAATCTGTGTTACCTGAGCTGATCTTTTTATAGCAAAACTTTAATTCTTTCCTGACTGATTCTGTCACACACACACACACACACACACACACACAGACTCCCCGGTTGTTCTATGAATGATTATCACAAGACTTCACCCCTTTCACTTTCAGTGGATGACCTCACCTCAATTCAATTCGACCATTACAATGTGCCAGAGTTGTGGTTGTCTGGATCGCTGAAACCATCCATCCTCCGAGTCAGGAAGATCTGAGTTGAGTTCCAGCTCTGGCACATCCTGGCCACCCTGACCGAGTAATGAACTTTAACCGCTGGGTATCCTAGGCCACTCTCTAAGACGAACTTGCAAAGCAGAGCCAATTAGTATCAGTGGAAGGAATTTCCTCGTTGGAAATTCACTGTACCAATGAAATCAGGTACACATTCAACACACACAAACAAAAATATACCAAGAATTGTAAAAAGCACTAGGGATACAAAGACAGAAACTAAACTGAACCTGCCCTCAAAGAGCTTCTTTATCCCGGGGTGATAAAACATGTACATTTTACTGAGAAAACTGAGGCCGCCCTGGCTGCCTCCACCTGCTCACCACGCAGCCAGTTCATTTTCCAAACCCTACTCTAATGAAATTGTTCTCTCTCGGGTCACCTGTGACCTCTGAACTTCTAGGTCCATTGGCTTTCTCTGAGACTTCATCCTTCTTGAGCTCTTGAAGGCCGTTGACATGGTTGGCTACCTCTTATACAGTCTCTCCTCTCAGCGTTGCTTCTTGGTTCTCTTACCTATCTATTCATTTTTAGTCTCCTTTTCTAGTTGATCACCCATCTCCCACCCCCCAAAAAGGATGTCCCTGAAAGACTCCGTTCCGGGTCGTCTTTAGTAACTCTACACTCTTCTGTGACAATCAATCCCATCAGCTCCCATGTGTGTGTTCAATTATAGGTGATTCCCATTTCCCAGTCTTTCTCAATCTCAATGTCCATGTCGATCTTTTGCCTGTGTTGTTGGTGGTGTTGTTCAGCTTGTATAAAACTCTCCATGACCTCATCTGGGATCTTTTGCACAAAGATACTGGAGCGGTTTGCCATTTCCTTCTCCAGCTCATTTTACAGATAAGGAACTGAGGCAAACAGGGTTAAGTGACTTGCCCAGGGTCACATAGCTGGTAAGTATCTGAGGCCAGATTTGAACTCAGGAAGATAAGTATTCCTGGTTCCCAGCCCAGTACCAGCTAGCTGCTCCCTGTTTCCTGTACATCAATCCTGTATCACCAACTGCCTGCTAAACATTTTCAATCTAGACATCCCATCAGCATCTCAGACTCTACATATCCTAAATAGAACACGATTTTATCTTTGTTTTATTGGATTTGCTAAACCTGCCCTTCTTCCAAACTTCTTTATTTGTTCTTGATGGCATTACAATCTTCCCGGTGACCTAGGTTTGTATCCTTGAAGTCATCCTTGATTTCACACATTGTCTACACATCCACACAGCATCTACAGAGTACTTAAATTGGGTCTAATTTGTTACTGTTTCTGTGTTCCAAAACAATTTTCCTGAGTTCTAGGTCCTTCCACAATTCTGACTGGAAAACTACCAGAGCTGATGATCCTATGCAATCTTCCACCATTCGATCTTGTCCTGTCAAATCTGGATGGCTCTTCTTCCACATCTCTTATATCCAAACCCATCTCAGAACTCACATGGCCACCATCTTTGATCAAGCTTCCATTGCTTCTTGCCTAGACTACTATATTGGTCTCCCTGCATCCAATCTCTACCTTCTTCAGCGCATCCTCCAGAAAGCTGCCAAAAGAACCTTCCTTAAGGCACCTTCAGTGGTTCCCTATTGCCTCTAGGGCAAAATACAATGCTTCGCATTTAAAGACTCTCTACAGTCTGGTCCTAAGCTCCCTTTCCAGCCTGACCTCCTATTACTTGCCTTCATTCTCTTTCTCCATTGCAGCCCAACTGGTTTAACTATTCCTTGAATTTGTCATGCCATCTGCTCCCAGGCCTGGCGTGCACTCTCTCTGCCTTTTAGAATCCTTGAATTCCAAGGTTCGTGTATCCATCTCCTCTCCAAAGGCTTTCCTGATCTTCCCAGTTGTAAATGTTCTCTTTCCTCTAAGAACTCGGGATTTCACGTTCTATCCTTAGACCTTCTCACTGGCTGTCACTCAGACCTGGAATTCTCTTCCTCCCCACCACTATGCCTTTGAGCTCCTAGCTCCCTCCAAGATTCAGTTTCCTAGTCCCTCCCCCTCGCCGGGTTATTTGTTCCATCCCCAATGACTTTGTGCTTATTTAGACTTGTATCTCCCCAAAAGAAAGTAAAATTCTTAAACTGCTTTTGGCTTTCTATCCCTAGCACCAGCACAATGCCTTGCACAGCGGATGTTTTAACAATTATTTTTAAATTGAGTTACCTTACAGCAATGGGAAAATACATTTACAGATACAAAATTTAAAATCTAAAAGTTACAGAATGGGAAAATAAGATCTCCATGGAAGAGTTAAATAAACCAAGTTTATCCATTCAGAAGGAGAAAGCATTGGTCTTGGAATGAGAGGACTTGCATTCGAATCCAGGCTCTGCTGCTAAGTGATGGGGTAACCTTGCCTAGGTCATTTTCCTTCTCAAAATCTCACTGAGCTTCTCCATCTGGAAAATGAAGAAAATAAAACTCGTGCGGTCTAACTTAGAGTGTTGTAAGGAAATCCCTTGGTAAACCTTAAGGAGGCAGGACGCAAATGTGATCGATAAGCAATAAAGAGAGACTGAATCGCTGGGGAGAGATTTAATGAATCGAATGCCTGTGATGGCCCTGAGTCAACTGGAAGAGCCATTCTCACTGTTTACAGAAGAAAGAAAAGAAAGTCGGCTTCAGCATGAAGGCTTTAGAGAACTGTGAGGAAGAATCTATAAAGTTTGCTCCAACTGGGGTGGGTGTGTGTGTGTGTGTGTGTGTGTGTGTGTGTGAGAGAGAGAGAGAGAGAGAGAGAGAGAGAATGTGTGTGTGTGTGAGTGTATGTGTGAGTGTATGTGTGTATGTGTGTGTATGTGTGTGTGAGAGTTCATGTGTATGTGTGTGTGTATGTATGAGTATGTGTGAGTATGAGTGTGATTGTGTGTATGTGTGTGAGTGTATGTGAGTGAGTGTGTGTGTGAGAGAATGTGTATGTGTGAGTGTGAGTGTGTGTTGAGTGTGTGAGTGTGTGTGTGAGTGTATGTGTGTATGTGTGTGTGAGTTTATGTGTGTGTGTGTGAGTGTGTGTGTGTGTGTGTGTGTATACACGCACGCACACACACTTCCCACCTCAGCAAAGTATTAAACGCTTGACTGGAATTCCAGGCACAGAATACCACATGTCAGGACCTAAGGGACCAAACCGTGTAGGAAGCCATACAAGGGCTCCCACAGACAATCCGGCTCTATCATATGGCTCTGTAGAGATGCGTTGCAGGCACTTTTAAAGACCCAGCTGAGCAGACATGTTGATGGAGTAGAATCATAGACCTAGCTGAAAGGGTCCTCAGAGGCCAATTCCTTCATTTTATTGGGGCCCAGGGAGTGTGGAGTGACTTGTACAGATAGTAAGTGGGCCAGGACAATGGGGACTCAGTACAAGGAGGTAAATCCCTGTCCATTTGTAAGCAACACATAATGGCAAAGACCCTCCCTCTGTCCTTTTAACGAAAAGCTACTTGGGAGCAGGCCCCAACCTAATGCAGGATTCCTTATAATTGTTTCCATCAGACTTTCCACATCGGAATAGCGACACCTAGAGGACAACAACAAATCAACCAGCTTTTCCTGGAAGTTTTCTTCATTCCTGGGCACCCTGTTCTATTGAAGGGTGATTCTCTGACCTTTCCCATTGTGTGATGGGACCACCTGGAAGCCACACTGCATAACCTGACATGAGGCTGAATCACAAAGAAACGCTGGATTCCAGTGATTTAAAACAATGCTTCCCAATTCAAGCTGTATTGGGTTTCAATAAAGTATCTCAGTCCTCAACCAATGGACCAAATTTGTTTCTTCTGCAGACCTGCTCAGCTTTTCACAGCCCAGGTACAATGTTTCTTAGCAAGTCAGAAAGTGAGAGACAGTAAATTACCAAAAACTAGGGAACCAGAAGATGCAGGGAGGAATTAGTGTATTTTTATTTTTGAGGGAGGGAAAGCCTAGCACGGTAGCCCACATCTGTAATCCCTGCTAAGGGAGGTTGACGCTGGCTGATCTTTTGAACTTGGGAGTTCGGAGCTGCAGTGGGCTATGCTGATGGGTGTCTGCACTAGGTTCAGTGTCATTATGGTGAAGGAATGTAGAAAGAGTGAGAAGGGAAGATAGGAAGACTTAGTCTTTGAAACAAACAAACCAACAAAAGTAAAGAAGATGGTAGTAGATAAGTAGTTACAGGATATGAACAAACAGTCCTCAAAAGATTTGCAAACTATTAACAACCATAGAAAGAAAGCTCAAATCATAATAATAAGAATTAGAAATTAAGACAACCCTGTTGTCTCAATTCGCAGCCATTAAATTGACAACTATCAAAAGATAGGAATTTACAACGTCAGAGGAGCTACAGAAAGACAGGCACACCAATACACTGTTAGAACAGTGGACCGGTCCGACCATCCTGGAAAACAATTTGGAACTATGCTTAAAAATAACTAATATGTCCACATTCCTTGACCCAGAGATCCCATTGCTAGGTCTTTACTCCTAGGAGGTCAAAGACAGAAAGAAAGGTTGCATATACATTAGTGTATTCACAGCACTGCTTTTTTTGTGGTAGCAAAGAACTGGGAACTAAATAAATTAATTGGAGAATGGCTAGATATGGTAACTATATATAATGGAATGTATCTATGGTACAGGAATGAAGCATTCAAGAGAGCATGGGAAAGACTTGTACAAAGAAATAAAAAATGAAGTAAGCCAACTGGGAAACAGTGTACATTTACAATAGTAATGTAAACAGAACGAAAAAATGAAAACACTGGATAAGGCTGAGAAAAACCGTCTTCCTTCCTTTGTTGCAGAGGTAGCAAACTACGGCTATGGAATATGACATATGAGGTAGACCCAACTAATGCTCTTAGAAAACTGCTTTGTCTCCCTCTTTCTCCCTCTGCCCCTCTCTCTTTGTCTCTGTCTCTGTCTGTCTGTCTGTCTCTGCCTCTCTGTCTCTCTGTCTCTCTCCTTCATACACAGGAGAGCTTGCTGGGTAGGGTTTGGAGGAGGGATTTATTCAGGAATGAAGGTGATTTTAAAGCAGAAGGTATCAATAACTTCTTAATTAAGATGCTTCAGTAGAAAATGTTTTTATAGACTGATAAAAATGAGGCAACAACTTGATGTTAGGAAACACTGATTTAGAAAACAAGAAATCAACCCAACCGTGTTTTAGCTTTACCGTAGTTGTAGTCTGGCTGAAAAAAGGTAAATGTTAGACAAAATTCCTTCTCAAGATCCTTTTCAAGTCCAGGGTGCCATGATGGGGGATGACAAATACCAGAGCATGAGTTCCACATCTTTAGTATATAAAGGAACCACTAGAATGAGAACTAATGGTGTTTTTTACCAGTGTCTTCAGATACTCAGGCAGGTACATTAGCTTAGAAAAGAACAGAATGACTCAGTAAGCAACAACAGGATGCTATGATAGCAGAAAAAGGTAATTCAATCAATCCTTAGATTGCATTGAGGGGCATAATGCCCTGAATGTGGGAGGTGCTCTTCTCCACCCTGGTCAGACACCTTTGGGAATATCGTATTCAATTCGGGGCACCACATTTTAGAAAGGCGGTAGATATATTGGAGGAGGAAGGTGACTTGGAAGGCCTTGAAATGATGATTTTAGGGATAATTAGAATAGCTGACCCATGTCTCCCTTCAAAGGTTTGCAAAGTACTTTACATATGTTATCTTGGTGGACCCTCATAATAGCTCTGTAAGGCAGACAGTACAAGTATCAACCCCATTTTACAGATTAAGGGACTGATTCTGAAAGTGGCTTGCCCATGGTCACACAGCTAGTAAGTATTACAGGCAGGATTTGAACATAGATCCTTTGCTTTGTACAAATTGATTAGAGGACCTGGGGATATAATCTGGGGGCAATAGGATAATTGACCTCAAATATCTGAAAGACTGCCATGTGGAAGAGGGATTGGATTTGCTGGACTTGGCCCCAGAGGGCAGAACAAAGAACAAAGGTTTTGAGTCGCAGAGGCAGATTTTGTCTTGAAATAAGAAAAAAAACTTCCTAACAGTTAGAGATATCCAAAAGTAGGATGTGCTCCTTCTGGATGTCATGGGTTGTTCTTCCATGAAAAGCAGAATGGTCACTTGTTGGGTTAGCCAGGTACAGGTTGCACTAGATGGCCTCTAATGTCCCTTTCAGTCCTGAGGGTCTGTGACTCTGTGACTTGAACCGTTTCTCTATGGGGTCCACAAGAGATCACACTGTAACAGGAAGGGAGCAGCCATGCTAAGGTAAGTACAGGTTGCTCCATTAGGGGCGTGGAATGCTCAAGCAAAAAATGAAACTTTGTAATATCTTTTGGGGTATTTTGATGTGGAAAGGATTCTGAAGCTTCAAGCCCTTGAATAAAATCAACAAACAAGCATTTATTAAGCAACTGTCATCACTTGCACTTCATTTTCACAAAGGACCAATGACATCATGGGTGATATCTTGACTCCTGGGTAAATTGGGTTTAAGTGAGGCAGTGTTGCACAGTCATCAGCCTCCCTCTTTCTTCCTGAGTCATTAAAGTCCAGTGGCAGGACAAAAGTCAGGATGACGGGTGATGGCCTGGGATGCAGTGGAGGACCTTGGTGTCTTTGATGTATGGCCAAGTTCTAAGAGCTCCACAGTGCCTACTTTAGCCACCTTCATGGCTTTTTGAACAAATTCTTCTTATCCACCCATTCTACCAGGGGAAACCTTGGGGTAGACACCTCTCTAACTCACTGATGAGTCTGTGTCAAGAGAATTTTCCTGGGGTGTGGCCACTGTGCCTGCTCCAGCTTCTTAGACCCACAGCAGAGGGTTAAGTGAAGGGTGGACACCAAAGGCAGGTGAGCAGCCCTAAAAAGGCTTTGGCAGGCCCTCACACACACTTCCTGAACACCCCATATGCCTCATCGAGGTGCCACCATGTGCTAGACACTGAGGATGCAAAAGCAAAAATGAAATAGTCTCTGTCTCCAAGAAACTTATATTTTATTGGGGGGGGAGGAATAGCATGTACATGCATACAAAGAATAAACAGAATATACTTAATAATAAATGAGCCTTTTGATGTGAAGCAGCACTGAACGCCGTAATAAGACCCTGAGTAAGACTAGGTCCTAGGGTCC